>NC_089848.1:57559998-57857498 GCF_035609145.1 Eleutherodactylus coqui | reverse complement strand
TGGGCTGAAGTGCTCAGCTGTTTTCACAGTTAGCAGCCAAGCGGTCAATTACAAGAGCAGCGATTTCCGATCTCGGCTATGTAAAACAGAAATGGGAATACCCCTTCCACCTTTCACTAACTGTACTACACTATATACATTTGTAGTTCACAAAATAATATGTGTTTCAGGCAGGCAAAAATCCGTTATAAAGTGGTAAAATACCAATGGAATGGCGCATTGTGGCTGGAGCAGACACTAGTAAATGCAGGATTTGTAAGAGAAGAATATTAATAATAACCTCATTTACTGTGCATTACTTCACAATGACCTGGTAGATTACTACACAAAGAAAAATCGATCTGTGCTGAAAAATATGACTTCCTGAGATACGGAGCCAACTGCCAGGACTGTATTTTTCATTTATTTTTCTGTAGTTGGTCCAAAAAGACAACGATAGCTGGGTCCAGGAAAATGTTCTCATGTCTGCATGATGGGATACTGAGTTTGGAACAAAACTATGTCAAACTTCTCATTTCGTTAAGAGGAAAATTGCTGAACACTTCAAAGGCTTCTTGATTGAAGTCATTAAATCATGGCGTCCCAGTAGTGTTGTTTCAGAGAAAAATATATTAAAGTTCTCTTTGACATTAGTCCATGCAGACGCTCAGGTACGTCTTTCACATTAATATATCCATAAAAAGAATTTGTGCAAATATAACTGACTTTCTATATATTCCGGAATATCTGATGAAACTAAAGTGAAGGTGGAAAACGAGTTTATATTTGACAGATTATGAAGAAGGGATGTTATATGGAAGTAAGATTCAGAAGTTACATTTATATCAATCTTAAAGGAGTTTTCTGAAATGATATATATAGTAGGAGTTATTAAAGGGCCACAAAGGGGCCAAGCCATAAAGTTACAAGGGGTTAGGTGTCATAGAGAGTTACAAGGGGTGTGGTGTCAAACTCGGAGTGAATAAAGGTGTTGGGCTGGCTAATGAACCCAACTATGAAGCACATAATAAAGAGAAAGTGTGCCTCTCAAGAATAGCTCCTAGTTTGGTTCCCAGTCTAGACAGAGAGAGAGGCCACACAAAAAGCCAATGGGAGTTGTACAGTACCAACCACAAGGCAGAACAGGGTAAAGACGCACCCTATGCTGAAATATGGTATACAATACTTCATACTTCAATACACTTATATCAATCTTAAAGGAGTTTTCTTAAATAATATATATAGTAGGAGTTATTAAAGGGCCACAAAGGGGCCAAGTCATAGAGAGTTGCAAGGGGTTAGGTGTCATAGAGAGCTACAAGGGGTTAGGTGTCATAGAGAGCTACAAGGGGTTAGGTGTCATAGAGAGCTACAAGGGGTTAGGTGTCATAGAGAGTTACAAGGGGTTAGGTGTTATAGAGAGTTACAAGGGGTTAGGTGTCATAGAGAGTTACAAGGGGTTAGGTGTCATAGAGAGTTACAAGGGGTGTGGTGTCAAACTCGGAGTGAATAAAGGTGTTGGGCTGGCTAATGAACCCAACTATGAAGCACATAATAAAGAGAAAGTGTGCCTCTCAAGAATAGCTCCTAGTTTGGTTCCCAGTCTAGACAGAGAGAGAGGCCACACAAAAAGCCAATGGGAGTTGTACAGTACCAACCACAAGGCAGAACAGGGTAAAGACGCACCCTATGCTGAAATATGGTATACAATACTTCATACTTCAATACACTTATATCAATCTTAAAGGAGTTTTCTTAAATAATATATATAGTAGGAGTTATTAAAGGGCCACAAAGGGGCCAAGTCATAGAGAGTTGCAAGGGGTTAGGTGTCATAGAGAGCTACAAGGGGTTAGGTGTCATAGAGAGCTACAAGGGGTTAGGTGTCATAGAGAGCTACAAGGGGTTAGGTGTCATAGAGAGTTACAAGGGGTTAGGTGTTATAGAGAGTTACAAGGGGTTAGGTGTCATAGAGAGTTACAAGGGGTTAGGTGTCATAGAGAGTTACAAGGGGTTAGGTGTCATAGAGAGTTACAAGGGGTGTGGTGTCAAACCCAGAGTGAATGAAGGTGTTGGGCTGACTAATGAACCCAACTATGAAACACATAATAAAGAGAAAGTGTGCCTCTCAGGAATAGCTCCCAGTTTGGTTCCCAGTCTAGACAGAGAGAGAGGCCACACAAAAAGCCAATGGGAGTTGTACAGTACCAACCACAAGGCAGAACAGGGTAAAGACGCACCCTATGCTGAAATATGGTATACAACACTTCATATTTAAAGCTTTGGGTGCTAGGCTGTATTGTTAGTGGGACACTGTGACGTATTTAGAGAATAAATGCAGTCGGGGGAAAACGGAGTAGCTGCACTGCTGTCTTTTGTCAGAAAAGCCAGAGAGAAATCGATAACATTTTTTATGAAGGCTACGCGTTGCAAAGCTTGACAGACTTGTTCGTCAGATCACAAGAGCAGAAGAATGAAGGACATTTAAATACATAATATGAGCGGGAATAGACAGGGTGTCTGACGTAATGGGGAACTCCACCAATCGCCACATGACAGCAATTATAACATATTAAAAAAATAACCATCTTGATGTGAAGTGCTGTGTGAACATTTGCTGTGATGAAGCAATAAAGTTGGTCGGACCCAGACTAAACTTCTTGTGTGGAAAAGAGTTCCTGTGTACATGCCGACCGTCTTATGAGAAAAGATGTCAATCCTAATGTAACTAATTCCTAAGATTTTCACATACAGAGAAGACACTTTACCTCACATTACTTCCTAGGATTGATGGGTTGGCCCATGGTTCAGGTGTGACATCATAGAGTAGAGCGTGCAAGGGAGGCACAGGAGCTTACCCTTCCTCCAGACCCCTGTCAGCATTCAGTTCTGTTCCTTTCTATTGTCACTCTTTCTTTTCTTACTTTGAGGCCTGTTCCTGCAATTTAGGCAACATAGAGATGTTCATACCCGCTTCAGGTGCAACCTGGTTAACAGCCGTTACCCCATTCAAGGAAAGTCGGGTTGCTGCTTTGACTGCTGTGTCTGCTCTCCAGTTTCCTAGAACCTCAGAAGTTGTCTTCTTCATATGACTGTGGACTTTGATGATAGCCACCTGTGTGGGAAAAGCTAAAGGTTTGTACAACAAAAACACTGCCTCTACTTACCGGATAGGCTTACCTGAGGACCTCATAAAATTTCTACTACACCACAAAGGTGCAAAATCGTGTGTGATTCCAAATGCGTACCTTGAGTCGGGGTAGACATTAAAGGGGTTGTCTCGCGAACTCAGGTGGGGTTATACACTTTTGTATGGCCATATTAATGCACTTTGTAATATACATAGTGCATTAAATATGAGCTATACAGAAGTTATTCACTTACCTGCTCCGTTGCTAGCGTCCACGTCTCCATGGTTCTGTCTAATTTCGCTGGCGGCTTGCTTTTTTAGACGCGCTTGCGCAGTCCGGTCTTCTGCTCTGAGCACGAGCCGCTTCAGCGTGCTCGCCGCTACAGCTCTTCTGCGCATGCGCAGACGAGCTGTAACTTCTCGGGAGCGCGCTGGAGCAGCCATTCTGCTACCATCCTCTCTTAGAGAGGGGTGCAGAAACTTCAGCAGCCCAGCCGTGAAGCCACCCAGCAGCCCAGCCGTGAAGCCGCCCAGCAGCCCTGCCGTGAAGCCGCCCAGCAGCCCTGCCGTGAAGCCGCCCAGCCGCCCATGTAAGTGAGGGGTCGGGGGTGATGTGTGCGCAGGGGGGACTGTACCGTTGTGGCCCCGGAGCCTACCGCTGTGGCCCCGGAACCTACCGCTGGGCCCTGGGGCCTACCGCTGTGGCCCCGGAGCCTACTGCTGGGCCCCAGGGCCTACCGCTGTGGCCCCCGAGCCTACCGCTGGGCCCCGGGGCCTACCGCTGGGCCCCAGGGCCTACCGCTGGGGCCAGGGTCCTACCGCTGGGGAGCTGGGGCCTACCGCTGTGGCCCCGGAGCCTACCGCTGGGCCCCGGGGCCACCGATGGGGCCAGGGGCCTACCGCTGGGGAGCCGGGGCCTAGCGCGGGGGAGTCGGGGCCTAGCGCGGGGGAGCTGGGGCCTAGCGCCGGTTACCTGCTGCCTGGCGGTGGGTGACTGTGGCCCAAGAGCGTGTGCCGTGGTCGGCCGCGTTCAATCCCGAGGCCCGGTCGGTGGCTGTGGGGTTCGGTCGGCGGCTGCGGGGCGTCTGGTTGTCAGGGAGACACAGCTGGTAGCGTCTCGGGAGCGCGCACGTCGGGCTACAGCAAGCGACGGGAAAAGAGCCGGCGGCCATCTTGGGGAAACTTTTTATAAGTTGCTGAAACGCTGGAACTGTAAGTAGAAATCGGCTAGAAAAGTCATTTACACGGGTGCTTAGTAATGTTTGCTTAATAAGGGGGACTGGGAAAAAAAAATGTCACTGCTTCCTCGAGACAACCCCTTTAAGTCTTACTTGCAACCCAGCTTACATGCTTCAGCGAGCACCATCAGCTCTGCTTCCTGAGCAAACTTCCCAGGAGAGAGTAGTTGTAGCTGTAGAATTATTTAATTATTGGTTACCACTACATAGTCTGTTTTTGCTTCTCCATTTTCATGATATCTGGAACCATCGACGAAAACCCTCAAATCTGCATTAGTATTGGGGGTTTCAACAACATTCAAGACCTCTAGTTTCACTTTCCATTAACTCTAAACAATCATGCGCTTGAGATTCATTGTCATGGTCTGCCCATGCTGTCCCTACCTCCACCTATCAAATTCAGCAAAAGTAATAAAGCTGGATTTAGAGCCATATACCTCTTGATTGCCATATATGAGGATGCTAGCAGAGTGGTCTCACACTTAGTGAGTCTGGCAGATGAAAGTTGTTTAGTTTGTGCTAAATGCAGTATTTTCATGACCGTATGAGGGACCATGGCAGTAAGGGGGTGATCTGAAAAAATAGAATTGGACTTATCCACCAGCACAGCAGCAGTCACCATTGCTTATACTCAGGAGAGCAATTCCTGAAGGACAGGGTCTAGTCTGGCTGAGTAGTAGGCAATAGGTCTACTTTTGCCTCCATGTTTTTGAGTAAGCACACCCTGTGCATGGCCCTGTAACTCATGAGAAAACAAGGTAAAGGGCATAGCATAATTTGGTAACCCATGGTCTGGTATTGAGGCAATAGAACTCTTTAGGTTGCTGAAGCATTGTTGAACCTTGACAGAAAGCTCAAAAATCTCAGACTACTTTAAATTACTGTACAAAAATATCCTTTCAATCCAACTTCCTTGTAACCTTCAGCACACACTTGCTATGACACTTTAATAGACTTATCCCTTTTTTTAATTTTTTTTTATCACGATCTGATATCAAGCCTCTACATTCACCTTCTCAAATTTGTTTCACTTTTGAATTTCCTTCATTTCTCTACACCTCTACATTCACTTTCTCAATCCACCTATACAATGTGCTATAGTCCGTCTGATTCATTGCGCATAATTCTCCTATACAGCAGTAACACAAATTCTCATACAGTTATCTGAAGCTGACAGCCCCCGCTTTCCAGAATTTACCTTATCTTTGAGAAGGAGTGAGGAACTGTTAACCCTCTCTAGTCAAATAACCTTCGTCTTAAACTACTAGGGGCAGATATTCGGGGCAAGTCAGGTCTATTGAATATATGGGTGCATGTTGTCTGCATCTCAAAACCCACTCCCATGGTCTGTTAATTGTGTGTGACAATAGTGCTGTGTGGAAATTGAGAGTGTAATATACATAAAGCCCCTCTTATGTTCATACCAGACTGTCTGGGGGCTAACAGGTAAGCACGGATGTTACACAAGAAAGCTTCCCTCTTACAAACTGCAAATCCAGACTACACAAACAGCGGGGACATCTATTCATTCATACACAGGCTGATAAGCTTGGTTTTGCAAGTAGAAACTAGAATCGTACTTACAAAGAAGGGCAGATAGTGAACTATACACAGGGAAGAAAGGTCTTACCGTGGTTTTAAATGTTTGTCCACTATTGGTCAACCGATACTGGCGAGGATCCTCAGAACACAATACATGCTCGATTTTCACTTGAAAACTCTTTCAACATTTTCTGATATCCCTATACAACATCCTTGCCTGTTCTTTCTTCCACTATTTCCCTTGCTGCCTTCCTCTCAGAGACCCTGCCCCCACTTCCAATTCACTTACTCTTACAGTTCCACTCTTTCACAAACGCCATCCTGTTAAAACTATACAGATTTAGGCGTTGCAGCTTTGCAACTCATATATTTGGTTGTCTATTTGGGTCATGATCAGGAGGGCAAAATCAATTGCTGGCACACTACTTCTATAAAATTATATGGATCTAGGCATCACCGCTCTGCACCTCGAATAACAAAACTATATGGGTTTAGGCGTCACTGCTCTGCACCTCATATAGTACATCTTAGAGGGAGTGGGCGGTCAGATACCCTTTTCTTTGGTCAGTTACAACTTTCCACATCAACCATACAAAAAAACATGCAGAAAAACGAACCTAGGGCAACCAACCAACCACCCAATAATGCTATTTCATATTCGAGTTGTATTTCTTTCTCAATTACAGGTTGCCTCATACACAGAGCATACACACAGGGGACATCTGTAAATATTAAGACATTCATTAATTACCATATGACATATCCCTCTTTGGTTAAAAGACTAGTGCTGCTCAACTCACCCAGACATTGAGAAATTCCACTCAGGAAAAGACAGATAGCTTGAGTGAAAGAATAAGCTTCTTACTGTGTTTTGGAGTTCTTTGTGATCTGTCAGTCTTTGGATGGAATTCTCAGCAAGGTCCCGAAAAAGAAGAAAATTTCCATGGCCCACATTGGGCGCCAACTTTTGTAAGCGTAATTGGCACTGCTGATATGTCGTGGATATCCAAATCATATAAATGTAATTATATAGAGCTCAAAGAATCAGACACATGACACACTAGTGGAGTTCACAAGCAAGACTCCTGTCTATGTTTATTGCTGAATAGTGATATATTATTTCTAATAGAAACAACACCCTACAGCGTGCCAATCACAAGAGTAGCAAGTTCTGTAATAAAATACAACCAGTCATAATTTGTATTTGTATTAACATATTAGCATATAATAATAAACTATTAACATATAACCAATCATAGCAGATATTAGCATTAACCCATACACATGCTGTTTGTCTGTTGTCAGCAAATATTTCACCCCAAGGCTCCCATGTCATCTAGTATTTATTTATGGCTAGAGCCAGTAAGATAGTGACAGTGTTCTGCCTACTGGGAGACCAGTATGTTCACCCACACTTATATTTATACGTATTGTAAAATGTCAGCATCTTAGTAGTTTGCTCTGAGAATCTAGTCCTTTGCAAACAATTATGGCTGTCATATTGACTGAGCACACAAAATGGCTAATTAACGTATAAGAGGGTATCTTTGCCCTAACATACAGTACATATATATATATCTGCTGCCCATGGCCAAAAATGATAAAACAGCCTATACTTATAGGTCCCCGCAACATCAGCGTCTTTGTTCACTCTGTCGGGACTGTTTATAAGCTGCAGGGTCAGCCCGTGAATGGAATATTGAAGGCTTCAGCAATCTATCAAAGAATTCAACAGTCAAAGAAGTCAGGGCCATTTTAACACATTGGTGGATCCAGTGCAAAAGTTTTATAAGTGGGCTTCCCTCCTGAACATTGTTCACTACTATCATCAGATATCTATACAGAACAAACTACTGATCAGTGCAAGTCTAACTCTCAGCACGCCCGCAATGCTTACACATCTTCGGCAACTTGGTTTTCCAACACTTTCCTCATCTATTCACCACAGTCTACAGAAACCCCCCCATCCCACTGCTACCCACAAAACTGTATCTGCTGCTGCCCCAATAGTATACCTAATGTAATTCAGAAATAAATAACAGTGTTACGTGGGCTGCTGGGATCTAGAGTTCTAAGCTTCCTAGCAGCACAGCTCCACAGGTGGTTGAGGCTTAATTGAGCTGGCTGGGTGTGGTATTCTCCAGCAGCCAATCCCCTTTAGCCTTCAGCACATATAAACCCTGCTCTTGTTAGTCTGAAGCTGGTCTTGTACTGTTTGGATATATCTGTTATGTTCCCACTCAGATCTGTGTTTGCAAGTAGGTCTGTTCTGTCCCTCTGCTTCCCTAAAGACGTTTTGGACACCTGTAGTCCTGGTCTGCAGTACATGCAACTCCTTTTTTCTTTCTCCTATACAGGTGCGGCCATCAAACGTCTTATGTCTCTCTCTGTGTGTCAGTTGGTGATCGCTGACACAGCTCCCTATGTCAGCTCGGTGCCTGACTGTCTATCCCCCCTGTATGAGGACACATAGACTTGCTGTGAGTTTCTTCTGTGCAAAGTGTGCGCTGGTTCATGTCCGTTTGTACATTTATTTTCTGTCAGTTTTGTGTCAGCTTGCTGTGACCTGTTTTCTGTGTCCTGTCCTGCTGCAGCTTGCTGTGTGAGCTGTGTCCAGTTCTGCTGGACTCCTGGTTAGTGTAGGGACTAGCAGTATAACCAGGAGCCGTGAAGTGGCTGCTAGCTTCCATGTTTTGTACAAAATGTCAACTAATACCTGGTATTTATATATAGCTTATCATCTGCTATTAGTGTTTACACTCTGGCTGCTGTGTTCTCTGCTCTGTTTGTTCTGTTGTTCTGTCCCTGTTATGTGGCTTGTGTATGTATCCTGTTCTGGTGCGTGGTTCCTAGGATCAGCTAGGGCCCAGTTCCAAAGACTGCTGGGCCGCCCTTTATTGGGGCGATGTCCCCGCTTAGGTAGGGCCTTGCCACCCTCCCCGGTAGCACAGGGTAAGTTTTCCTGAAACCCGCTTGAAACCTGTGTGTATCGATCCCACTCTTCGGTCACGATTGTGTGGGCCCTGTGCTTAATTTGCCCACACGATCGTAACAAACAGTGCCAGAAAATAAGGTCAAACTCATAGTGCCATAGGCTGTGACATTTGATTGCATGTTATAAATATGGCTAAATCCAGTGAGTGGTTCAAAAACTTGAGATCAGTGCCTTGCACAAACAAGAAAAAGGATAGAAAAATATCAAAGGCATTGAATGTTCCCAGAGATACAGTTGAAAGCACATTTCACAAATTTAAAGTTAAAGGAACACTGGATACACTACCTGGATGTGGCAGAAAGAGGAAGCCATCACCTGATGCTACCAGATTTTTGACAAGACTGGCGGTCAAAATAGCTTGAGTAAAAGACCTGCAGTAAGATTTGAGGGCAGCAGACACTGAGGTTTCCAATTGCATAGTAAGGCACATACTAAATGCTGAAGGTCTTTATGCCCAAGCTCCAAAACAGACACTTGTACATACCCAAAAACACAGGAATAGTCGTCTCCAATATGCTCAAACTATATAAATAATCCACTGAAGTTTTGGGATTCTGTCATATGGAGTGATGAAACACAACTACTACTTTTCAGGCCTATATATCAGTGGTACTCGTATGTCTGACGGAGAAAGAAAGATGAAGCATATGCTAAAAAGAACACTTGCCCTACAGTGAAGCAAAGTGGTGGCTCAGTGATGCTTTGGGGCAGCTTTGTTCCCCTGGTACTGGAAACCTGCAGCATGTGAAAGGCAAGATGGATTCAATCAAGTATAGTAAAATTCTAGGATAAAACATCATGCCTTTTGTGAGGAAAATGAAGCTTGGGCATCATTACACCTAAAGTACTAAGTGCAACGACCGAGGCAAAGGCGCACCACTGAGGAGATGGTGAGGGTAGTTGTCAGGGATGTCACGGTGGCACTACCAACTCCTCCCCTGAGGGACATGTGTAACCTTGGCCAAGAGGCCACCGGGCCTCTTCCAGGCAACGCAGGGACAGCTGTTACCTGAATAGTTACTTAACTGTTACTTGCTCCGTAGGATGTCTGACGGGAAAGGTAAGAGAGTCCACATACAGTTAACTTAATAACTCCAGTCATTGGGAATGATCAGTGACTGGAACATTACTTTCAGAATTGATAAACTCACACACCAGTGCAGGAAGAACAAATTACGGAGGTCAGGGAGGAGAACACAGGATAACACCAGGCCTACAGTCCAAGTTATCTGTATAACTCCGCTCCTGGATACACACACCGGAGGAGGACAAGGCACTCCACTGACACTCACTTGTAGATGGTTTTCTGAACACTGCATGGCAGTCTCTCTCTCTCTCTCTCTCTCCTAGGATTGAAGTCCTGGAATTAGGTCATCAGGATACTTTTCTTCCTCTTCCACATGAGGGTTGAAGGTACCCCCATGTGTCCGGCGCTCTCCCTCCACACTCAACCGTTGAAGCAATGGAAAAAACTCCCTTTTCAGTACAGAATTCCAGCAATGCATTATCATAGCGATCAGAGATTTCATGGTTCAAGTCCCCTACAAGGACATAAAAAATGTTAAAAAAAACATACATAAAAAATGACAAAACCCCGCTCTTTTGCACACTTTCCCCTATTTGTACTTAAAAGTAAATTTGAAAAATTCCAAGATATTTGGTATCCTCATATCCGTAATAACCTGTACAATAAACTGAATACACTATCCTGCATGACAAAAAATGTAGAAAAAAAAAACCGAGGCAAAATACTTATTTTGTTCCTTAGGTCTCCCAAAATGTTGCCAATAAAAACTACAGGTTGCCATGCGAAAAACAAGCCCTCATCAAGCTCCGTGCATGGGAAAATAAGTTATTGGACTTTGAATGCAGCAATTTATATAAAAAAATAATAACTAGCAAAAAAGGATTTTTATTGTGCAAAAATTTAAAAAAACTAATAATTTTGGTATCGTCATAATCATACCAGCACTCAGAAGAAACGTATCATATCAATTATGCTCCATGATCAACACTGTAAAAAAAAACAAGGGCAGAATTGATGTTTTCTCTCCCTGCTCTCAAAAAAGTTTAAAGTTTTACAATATACTATTTATACACAAAAATGGTACCAATAAAAACTACAGTTTGCCACACAAAAAAACAAGCCCTCATACGGTCATGTCGATTGAAAAATAAGAATATTATGGCCTTTGAAAAGAGGAGATGAAAATCCCCCAAAAATTGTCGCCTCCTTTAGGCCAAAACGGGCCATATCCTTAAGGGGTTAAATACTGAACAGAAGCCAAGACTTAACAAGCTGCTGTAACCGTTAAATGAAAATATGTAATCTGAGAATAATAGACCATGAACAGAGGAGCTTAAATTGTTTTGTTTTTCAGTAAATGCTTTTTATCTCTGGACTGCTGGCTAAAACCATTTTTTTTGACAGGAAGGATAAACTGTCAGCAGTTAACAAGAGAAAGGAAGTTCAACTTGGCAGTCAGAAATCGAAATTAAGTGCTTCTTCCCAGATGTCTCTTTCCAAGGAAGCCACTAATTGTCTTCTTATTCTTTTCAATAAAACAGTTGACAGAGAGACCTGATCAGTGTATGAGTATGTGAGACCACATGGTCTATATAATAACATCCTTACACGCATCGATATACAAGCATTACAGTATATTCCATTCTTTAGTACCAGTACACTGTATAAAACAACATGCCTCTATAGCTAGATTGTTCCAGTCCAGGAAGAGGGAAAACACTCACGTGTTAAATTTACTTTCCAGAAAAAGTTAATGAAGTAAATAGCAGATCTACATCTGTAGGTGCCGTTGGCCTACTGCAAGTTTTATGTGAAACTGGAGATTGCTCTGGCTGCTTCCCATTCCGTGGATTCGCATGCAGGTGAATAAACATATTCACTTCTACTTCACTACTATATGTACACTGTAATAACTTCTCTGCTCAGGGATCCCCAGTTCCCAACTGACATATCCTGTCACTAACCTTAACTCTACAGCTTTCACCCTTTCCCAGCTATTGTGTTTTGCTTACCTTTTCTTTATTTTTACTTTTAGTTTAGGAAAGCGTAGAATAACTATAACATATTGGTGGTAATGATCTTTAATGTAGTAAAAGGTACAAATGAGGTATGGACAATGGTAACTGTGAGGACTGGTGGTTCGCGGGTCCCTCATGCCCTCACCACCGGCCCTGTCACATGGGCTGCTGCTGTGTGGCGCAGGGGAGCCCCGGTCCTTGTCACCTCCCCTGGCCGCCGAGCTCCTCCTCGCCGCCGGATTGCTAGGGACGCGGTGGGTGTTGCCCCATGCCACGTCCTCGGTAACATGTGTCTCCTTCCCTGCCTCCTGCACGGCTGGGGGCAGGTTCCCCAGTGCTGCTGGGTGCACTCAGCTGCTGTCAGACTCCCCGTCCCAATTAGCTGCTGGGCGGGAGCTCTGATAGCATTTAAACCTGCTTGTCTCTGCAGACCAGTGCCAGTGTTAGTTTGGTCTTCCTGCTACACCAGCGTACTTCTTGTTGTGATTCCTGACTTTTGACTCCCTGTTTTTGAACCTGACGTTGCCTTTGCCTGACCCTCTGTACCGCGTACCCTCTCATTGCCGACCCGGATGGTCTGACTCTCCTTGCTGATGTTTGTTCCAGTGTTTGTCTGTTTGTTAGTAACGGGGTTTCCGTACCCTAGTGAGTGTAGGGACCGTTGCCTAGTTGTCAGCTTAGCCCAGGGGGGCAAGTAGGTAGGGGGGGTTGCTGGTATTCTCAGGGACTTCCAGTTTCCCGGACCCCAGTGCTGACAGTAACTTTAAAGTATGAGGAGCGGAAGGCCTGCACTGTACCCAAACTGGATAAATGTTAAATGTGCTATTTTTTGCGACCTAGTTGACAATCAAGATCAAAATTTCTAAGGATGAAGTTACTATCTTAGAATGTTAAGGGTTTACACTCTCCTAATAAGACCCAATGCACACTGGCATATTTGCATTGCAGAATCCAGAACAGGCGTCCGCCTCTGGATTCTGCAGCAAATACTGCCAATAACATGCAATGCAAAATCGCTTTTTAAATGTCCATGAGCGGAAATCTATTGTGATTTTCCGCTTGTGGAGGGAAAATCACAGCATGTCCTATTCTAGTGTGGATTCCTTTTGGAAAAATTTTCAAGCTTGAAAAAGGCTGCAACTGGACGAAGCATAGCTTTTTTTTATTCAACATGGAAGAATAAAATTATTTTTAATTGACATTTCATCATTTATGCTGCCATTTCTTTATATATTTTGGACTATTACAGGGACCTTGGGTTCAGGTCCTTATAGTGGCTGTGCATCCCTCCACCTCGCCTTATTAGGTTTGTTATGAGTGCTGCTGGTCTCCACTTGTTTACATTAGGATAGCCAATGAATGGCTGTGATTGGTTCATTGATTGCTCGCTATGATTGGCTGAGCATCACAGCGCTCAGCCAATCAGAGGCAGCTCTTCCTGGAGGTGGGAATGTTCCAATCCCCAGCCAGAAGAGATGCTGAAGACCAGTGCCGGCGACCGGGGAGAAGACACAGCAGAGCCGGAGAGCGTTTCTTAGGTCGCGTGATTTCCGGAGGAATGCCACATGACAAACAACAATACATAAATCAACAGAAATGCAAGAGCAAGCTAACATCAACATGGGGTCATAGCCCCAAGAACTACACATGGTAGGAAAAAAAACAAATAAATAGTTTAAATATAAAGAGCATCAGCTATTTAGAAGAGAGCAGGCAGAGGGGCCGATGACATCATGTGGTCATGTGGGAAAATCATATGACCGGCCCGGGTATTTAAAAATTCACATGACAAGTGGTTTTTTTTTAAAAATTAAGAAAAACAAAGCAAGAAGGAAACAGACAGCTAAAAAACATAATAGTCAAGTGGAAGTAAAACAGATACCAGATCACAGGTAAAGAGTATCTGAGGTTAGTGGATCAAAAAATATATTATAAACAGACAAAGAAATATATATATAATTATAATACAACATGAGAAAATAATTTATATGAAACTGTGACTTATTTAATGATAAAATATGTAATATTGAAAATAAAAGAGTAATATTACAAGAGAAGCTTGAATGGTTAATTGTAACAAAAGATATGCAGATGATATTAAGTTATATTAAAAATTTACATGAAATAGTAAAGTGCAGACTAAATAAAATCATCAAGAATATGAATAGAATGACGAAAAGGTAATAAGCAACAATAGTATGAGATGTAAAGAAATATATATATATATATACTAAAACATGGGGAATATAAGAGAGTAAATAACAGGTTCATATCATAGGAGTATAAATACATTTATAAATAAATGATAAATCGAATGGAATATTTATTAACTAGATAAATAAATAGGAAAATAAATACTTGGTATATACATAAAAAGATTAACCCACAAGAAAAAAAGGAATCCATAGCCATCTATCCAACTAGCTGAGAAAGGGAGGTTAGAAGGAAAATATCAATAGAAAGAAACTCCAAGACATTCACCTCTACTTGCATAAAAGCACGAGAAAAGTTGGCTCCAATATGCTCAAAACCATATAAATAAGCCACAGAAGTTTTAGGATTGTGTTCTGTGGAGCAATGAAACAAAACTGGAACTTTTCAGGCCTAAGAATCAGCGGTATGTCTGGAGGATGAAGAATGAAGCATATGCTGAAAATAACACAATGTCTACAGTGAAACATGGCGGTGGCTTGTTGATGCTTTAGGGCAATGTTCCCCAACTCCAGTCCCCAGGGACCACCAACAGGTCATGTTTTCAGGATTTCCTCAGTGTTACACAGGTGATCTAATTATTGTCGGTGCCTCAGACATTGCCACAGGTGTTCTTACTAGAGGATATCTTGAAAACATGACCTGTTGGTGGTCCCTGAGGACTGGAGTTGGGGACCCCTGCTCTAGGGCTATTTTGCTTCCTCTGGCACTGGAAGCATGCAGTGTGTGGAGGGAAAGATGGATGCAATCAAATATCAAGAAATCCTAGAAGAAATGGTCATGCCTTCTGCCAGGAAGCTGAAGCTTGAACATCATTGAACTTACGGTAGGACCCGTAGGACAATTATCCCAAGCATACCTCAAAGTTCACCAAGGATTGGTTACAGAAGAAGTTCTGCAAGATTCTGAAGTCGCCATCACAGTCAAACTTCATAGAAAATCTTTGATGGATTTCGAAGAAGGCTGTTTCAGTATACGAACCCAAGAATATTAGTGAACTAAATGCCATTGCCCATGAGAAATGGGCTAAGATTCCTAAGGAAAGGTATAAGAAGCTGCTGTCTGACAAGCAGGTCTTAACAGCAAAAGGGTGCTCTGCTAAGTACTAGAGATGCTTGTCACAAAGGGGTTAAATAATTATCAGAACGCATTTTGTATTGAATTTTGAGAAACCACTTACGTTAGTGGCGTTCAGAAGTGTAAATTGTTTTGTTTGATTGCTTTTTTGTAAACAGTTGAAAGTTTGTAAATATGGCAAATAAATCTAGCTTACAGTGGGGGTTGATTAACATCTACCATGTTTCCCCCAAAATAAGACCCTGTCTTATATTAATTTTTGCCCCAAAAGATGCACTAGGTCTTATTTTCAGGGGATGTCTTGTTATACTTACCTAGTAGTGCTCAGTCCATGTCCCTCCCGCTGCCCTCCGGAGCTCCAGTAGGCTTTCTGCAGTCCTCAGCCGCCCACACAAGATCGCCTCCTGTGATTGTTTCATCCAGCTAATCACAGCCATCTTGCTGTGGAGGCAGGATTTATGAATTGGCTGAGCCGCTGCATTGATTGGCCAATTCATAAAACCTGCCTCCAAAACACAATGACTGTGATTGGTTCTCGAGCGCTGCTAAGCCAATCAATGCATTGCTGGTAAACCAATCACAGCCATAGCATTGTTTCATCGAGCGCTGCATTGATTGGCTGAGAAGCGCTCGAGAACCAGTCAGAGCCATTGCTTCCTGGAGGTGGGATTTATGAATCCAGTAACCAGGAAGAGATCTTCTGAGGATTGCAGGAAGCCTGCCGAAGCTCAGGAGGGCGTCGGGAGGGATGTAGCCCGAGCCTGCTAGGTAATGTATTTTATTTTATTTTTTATGTAATGCAGCTAGGGCTTATTTTCCAGGTAGTGGTTATGTTTCAAGCCACCCCAAAAATCCTGAAAAATCAGGGGAGGGCTTATTACACTGGCCAACAATTTAAAAAAAATCTGTATCTGGTTTGGAAACAGGTTGATTCATCTAATTTTGGGGTGCTGAATTCATTGGAAGAATCAGACTCTATCTATCACGTCACATTTCTGAGATACGTAGCACTATTACATAGACAATAATAAACAACAGTATTGCCAAATATTGTCTGGTTTTAAGTACAAGAAAAAAATAACACTCAGAACTCAATAATGTTTTTTCTGGTAATGCATTTGTGAATGAAACTCAAAACACTGATATGCTGAAGTAAGAAAGAAGAGAAGTGCTTCATGCAGGTTACACTGAACAGCAGTACAGATAGGCTCATGTCAGTAACCTTCCTGCTCAACTACATTGTTCTGCCGTCTAGTGATCATTTTTAGAACTTCATCCACTCTGTATTACATTCAATAAAGGGTTTAGCTTAGTCACTGATTTAATTTTATATAAATAATTGACCAGAAAATTAGCCCAAACACAAAAACTTAAAAAAAAAAAATTACATAAAAACCTACATGATACACCATTTCTAAAGGTAAATTCAGATTCTACACCCAAAAATCCATAAAAAGTGAAATATCGCACGCCAGATGCAAAAATGCTGTTGAGCAGTGTTATCAGGGTAGGTCTTATTTTTGGGAAAACAGGGTATCTAACTAAATGCTTACAGCTTTAAGCATGCCCAAAACATGTTTTAGTTAGACCAAACATATTCCCTAATCTAAACTCTTCTTCATCTACTCTGCTTCTACACTCCCCATTAAAAACCTGACCCCCATCTTCTCATTGTATCACCAGTACACCCTATTGTACCTCTTACCTGTTTATACACAACTTTTTTTCTTCACTTCCTGGATTATGCAGAGCAGGCTTTTATACCTCTTATGTCATCCCTATTTCTTTATAGTTTGTCCGTTATTCTGAGTACGGCCCTTACTCCGACTGTTGAAACATATTGAATGCGTATTTGCGCAGACCCCATAGACTTCTATGAGGACCTTTAGTGTGCAAATGTACACAAAAATAGAGCAGATTTCTCGTCTGTGCTGTGGTAAGGCAGTAGCAGGAGTGGCCTGTAGAGGGCATAGGAGTGTAGATTACAGCTTTTGCTTTTTTAACCTGAACCTGTCTGAAAGGGTTAATATCTATGGGTGTGACAGGAGCTAACATTAAAGGAGTAGATCCTGTCACACTCAGCAGAGAGAAGTTGGCTGAGAGAGCCAGAGAGGCGGTGAAGGACACACATCAGTAACTAGGAGCCCGAGGTCTGGCGCAGACCAATGATACGAAGTGACAGCTTAGCAGAGCTGGAAGGGCTGCAAGATGAGGTCCAGGGTGGACCAGCAGAGGCCTTGAGTTGGACAGGCACGACAACCCTCGACTCTCACACCCAGGTGGGGTGCTTGTGGAGATTATATGGACTGTGGTATGCTGTATCCATTTGATTTGATTTGCTGTGAAATAAAGCTGGCAGGCACCAGGTCTAAAGAAAATCCATGTCTGCTGTGTGTTATCTAAATGTGAGGTGCGCCATTTCTGGCCTGAGAAGTCGGCGATCCGCAGGCGAGGAACACCCCCCCCCCCCTTGCCACAGTGCAAAAAAAGTCAATGTTAAAGGGGTTGTCTCGCGGCAGCAAGTGGGGTTATACACTTCTGTATGGCCATATTAATGCACTTTGTAATATACATCGTGCATTAAATATGAGCCATACAGAAGTTATTCACTTACCTGCTCCGTTGCTGGCGTCCCCATCGCCATGGATCCGTCTAATTCTGATGTCTTCTTGCTTTTTTAGACGCGCTTGCGCTGTGTGGTCTTCTGCCTGGTGAATGGGGCTGCTCGTGCCGGAGAGCTGGTAGCCGCGTCGTCATCGTAGCTCCGCCCCGTCACGTGTGCCGATTCCAGCCAATCAGGAGGCTGGAATCGGCAATGAAACGCACAGAGCCCATGGTGCACCATGGGAGAAGACCCGCGGTGCACCATGGGAGAAAACCGCAGTGCATCCCTGGGAAAGGACCGGCGGCCATCTTTGGGAGAAGATTTTTTAAAGTCCTTATTTCATCGGATCGGTGAGTAGCAAGCGGCTTAAAAACCGCTTTAATTTGCTATTTTATGCCAGGGGGGGGTGACAGGGGGAATGGGGTAAGGTAAAATTTTGAGGTTTGCCGCGAGACAACCCCTTTAATGAATCCATTGAAATCAATGGTTTTGTTCTTTGTGTATTGTACGTGCAAATACGCCCATGTGAAACTGCCCTTAGGATAATTTCTCACGGGCGAGTGCAATATCAAACCGTGAAACTCGGCACGATATCGTGCTCGCCAATGTGAAATGTCCCCGCAGATGCGAAGCATTTTTGTTTTAAAAACACCTTGCATTACTTCGGGGGAGCAGTGATCCCCTGGTGCAGCTTTTAGCCACAGTGAAGGATGGCGGAGTATTTGCCATTATTTTCAATGGGAAACCTTGCATTGAATCGCACTGGCATGCACCTCGTATGCCGTGCGATGCTTTGCCGTTCCCATTGAAAACAATGGGCAATGTTTTCTGAGGAAACACCCAAAGATAGGACATGCTGTGATTTTTTTTTTTCCTGCGATGCAATGTGGAGGGAGAAAAAAAATGTAAAAAAAATCACTCAAAAGAATGGGGTTCATATTTGTGCGAGTCTTGTGTGTGTCACAACGCTCAAATGTTGTGTGATTTTGTCGGCCGTGTGAAAGCAGCCTTATGGTACAGAACATCCAGTAAGGCAACCCAAAATATCTGACTCAAAATATAACTCAGTATTAAAACTGGCAGAAATCCTAGGAATCCAGCATTATAGCCCTAATTATCCTCAGCAAGTATGTACGGTGAGAAAAATATTTTATCTTTGGTTGTCCTGGACTTGTTAATGTTAGATGGAAGACAATTTGCTATATTTATATACAGGGTGTAGTCAAAAGATTGATCCAGTGTTATATCTCAGTACGGGTGTCCTATACTGAAATAACAACAGCGCACTTGAATAGGAAGACATGGATGTGGTACACAATGGTATGGCATACAGGTCCTTGGGGGCACCAGAACATGGATTTCAATTTTGTGCTGTGGCCCCTGTAGGAGATAGAGAGTAAGTCCCAATCGCAAAGTTGAAGAGTATGTGAGAAACTGTAGTGACCCAGAACACCATCCTGGTCCCCTCCATAAATGTCATACATGTTTTGTCCTATGTGGATTCACTGTGCAAACCTTGTCCCGTCATATCCAGTGTGTGTGTGTTGCACAGCTGCGGCGCTTGAGAGGTTAACAGTAATAAAATCATTGCCTGCATGTAGATGTATCAGTTTGTCATGTCATGTGGTATGAGTGAAGGTACAAATAGGAGTGATTGAGAGCAGGAAAAGAGTTCCATCTTGTCTACCTGAGAGAGTGCTAACAGAGCCGCATGGAAGCACCTTCAGCTTCCATGTAGGTGAAGATGGAAGAAGAGGAGAGATATCCTGTAGCGATTGGAGTCTGGATGTGAATGGAGTGAGTCCCAAGATCCTAGAGAGAGAGAGCAATTCCCAATAGTTCTGTATAGAGGAACCCACTATACAGGTACCAATTCACACTACAGGCTTTTCCTGTGCAGCCGTCCAGAGTCAGGATCACTGCACAGAGGTACACTACTGAGACACACCCACGCGCCTGTCTTGCGGGGTGTTACTGCTAAAGCTTTCCTGTAAATAGTTGTCTGCTAGAGAGTCTGCGGAGTGACCCCTACCCCCTTCCTCCTCTGGAGTGCTCCTAGTCCAGGAGCGGTACCGTACAGATAACGTGGACTGTAGGACCGGTTTCATCCTGTGTATCCTCCCTGACCTCTGAGCTCTAGTCTACTTGCACTTAAGAAAATTGTACCTGCATTGCTTTGAATATTTGCTTGTAAAAGTTATTTTTTTAAGTAAAGTTATACCAGATCCTAACTGTTCCTGGGGACCCGAGGTACTATACACAAGTCTCTGTGTTATTACTCCGTCACATAGCATACTGGTGTGTGGGAAAGGTGGCGTCACAAGTGATAACTACTACTAACCCCATCAACCTGTTTATTGGCATTCCCTATCCTTGGGGTGTCGAATGTAGCCTGCAATCCTGCTCTGGCCTTGGCTACATGTCATCCCTCAGGGACCAGAGCCTGGTAAGTGCCGCCGTGACAAACCAACACTTAACCCTCCCAGCTCTGCACAGTACTCAAGTGTCCGGAGTACGCCTATGGGGTGTTGCAAAACAGAAATCCGCGTTCTGCATCTAAGACCTGTGGGACTGCTGCTATGACTGAGGTAAGGAAAGTGTACTCGAAGAGGCTAAAAAAAGGCATATGTCCATCCAGTTCAGCCAATTAACCCCCAATGTTGATCCATTTATTACCGTAACAATAGGAGGTATTTTCCATTTCCACATCCCCTGCTAGCTGTGTATGTGCTCTCTGATGACAGTGGCCTGAACTGTACTGGTGGCTGCTAGACACAGCACCAAGTTTTAATGGTCCTTTTGCATGGGACAAGCTGACGGCCAAACAATTACCGACACTTCGTCCCAGTGATGCTCACTCCATATGGCACAATTATAATCGTTCAGATTCCCGCAGGAGTGCCCCATTCACATCTACATTGGAGACTCTGGTCAGTGCTTCCGATGTAGGTGTGGCAAAAAATGCTGCACTGTTTCATCCAGAAAACTGCTGGTCGGAATGCGGAAGTAGGATGGATTCAATTATAACCATTGGGGTCTATCTGGCGTCATTCTGGTTCAGCATGTCCTGGATCCAGAACTTTCAGTATTTTCATTGTTTGGCTCCGAGGGTATAGCAGAATGACAAAAAAAACACTGGAATGGAAGGTGCACGTTTATGAGGTCTTATGTAGCATACCACAACTACATGTTCATACTTGCTCTAACCATACTTCTAAGCACATTCGTGCACTGAATTGGCTGCATCCTAGTTCTGTCTTTTCTTCCTTCTGGCTGACTCAGTAATAAACCTTACAAGAGAGAAACCGAGTTGTGGTGCATAGTTACTATGAGAAATCCATCACAATATCACTGACCTTTAGGCCTCGGTCACACGGCTGCTGAATACTACTCACAGCAGTTCAGGAGAACTGCCGGCCGGCCACGGCTGAACTCCGTCTGCCGGCACAAGGTGAGTATTTTTTTTTTTTTTACTTTTTACACAGTTTTGGATGATTTTCAGGGAAGGGCTTATATTTTTAAGCCCTTACCGAAAATTCATCCCACGCTCGCCGGCAGCCCATTGCTTTCAATGGAGCCGGCTGTATTGCCAGCTCCATTGAATTTAATGGGCAAACATCATTCTTCTCTGCCACAGCTGTTACAACTGTGGCAGAGGAGAATGATTTGTCTAGTAAATGTTCTCAATGGGGTCAGCGCTGCTGCCGCCGGCCCCATTGAGTGCATATAGAGAACAGGAATCGCAGATCGCTGATAGGTGCGATCTGCGATTTCTGTTCTATAATTAATCGTACGAGCGCATAAAAAGCGCTCATGTGTCCGATACCATTGCAAAGCAATGGTTCTATAAAATCGCCGGACGCATGCGCAAATCGCGCGAAAAACGCCCGTCTGACCGAGGCCTTACTGTGAAGCATCCATTTCTGTAGCTTGTCTCCTCCAGGCTGTATATTTTGCATTTTCTTCTGGCCTCCAGGTCACATGAACAGCAACACTCTGTGCCCTGCAGGCAATGGGGCAGATTTACAGGATGGGCTGTCAATAGTAGATCAGTGGAAGTATGCCACAGCGAGTCTTGCTAATTACCTGTTTACCAGGCTGTTGCGCTTCAAAAAAAGACAGATCTGTTCCTACTGCAGTGGCCAGGCTTGGTATTGCATGCAAAGTTCCCATTGAAGTGAATGGCCTGTAATACCAAGCCTCACCACTGCAGTGGGAACAGAGCTGTTTGTTTCCTGCAGAAATCAGTTCAGTGCACCATCACACCAGGCTGTTTAATGTCAGATCAGATGGGGTCCTGCACATCATACACCTGTTCAATCTACTATTGGCGGCCTATTCTATTCTTCAAAATGAAAGCTGTGCTATGATTGGTTGCTATGCATCTTTTAGATCTGTCACTAAGGGGTCAATATAATATTTTACACAGGCTATTAATGCCCAACCTGACAGACAACTGATAGGAGAAATACATTCCAAGCTACATATATGATATAGAAAATATCAGAACATTGTATAATATTTCTTAGGAGAATATTTCCAATATTTTTGGTTCACACATTTTCTTCCTGTCTGCTTGTTAGATCTCCACCAAAACTTGGCAGTGATCCTGCTGCTGCAGATGGAGGAAGGTGGAAGTCAACATGGTGAGGTGAATGAGAAATCAGAACTCATTAGAAGTTATTTTCCTAGGCTTCACGGTCTTTAACCTCAGCCCAGCAGGACCAGCGGAAGAGCCTAGCTGCCCATAAGTAGTGCTGTACATCTTATCGAAACTCTCACAGTTTAATCCGGTCATTTATTTTTTTAAACATTTTCTAGATGGCAAAGCAGAACAAAATCTTTTTAAAAGAACTTTTAACCTTTGCTAAACTTTCACTTGCATGTTATCATTCTTTCTCTAACATTCTTCTATTTCCCAAATTGCTCCTCTTAACCCTTTCCAATCCACTGTCTGACGTCTAAAACCGTTATGATTTAAGGCTGTACAGCTCTGATGTTGGAAGACGTCCATTGCAGTTCTCTTACCGTTTATTGCCAGCCTCTCTGCTGTCGGAGCCTATCCAACATGTCACCTCATGCAGTAGTGGCTTTAGCCAGCATATAGCGCTGTTGTATAACAGGAGAAAAAGAGTAAGCCCCCTAGGAAAACCAGAATGCAAATTGGATTGGAACGGGTTAATAAAAGCAGTAGCAATTTGGATAGATTGGCTCCTTTATACTGTCAGTAGACAGGAGAAAGGCAGTTCAAACAACAATAAGCCCATCACAATACACCATTTTCATACTCCATGGGTGTCATAAACATAATCCGTACTCAGCTGATGGAACCAAGAAGAGCTATGATTTGCTTTTATTGCAGGTTAAACTCTTTTTTTCCCAATTATAAGTAAGTAATATTGGGACTCGGGGTAAGGGGAGGTAAGCTGGCTTTCAATTAAAGAGTCCAAAATAACTGTGCTGCCCACGTTGTGAAATGCGGCTGACCCTCATGGGAGACAATGCAGTTCCAATGCATTCTGGTAGTTTTGATGTCATAGAGATGTGTTTATCACAAGAACTATGTTCACAAAGTCCAGGAGGGACAAGCCATTCATGTGTCAGTGTACCGTCACACATGATATAAATACTGGGGAATTTCCACAGTGGATTTTTTTGCGGAAATTCCCCAGCATTTACAGTAAAAGCCACGCAGAGGAGATTCCAAAAATCTCCTTCAAATGGAGCTGAAAATTTCCGCACCAAATGTGCAGCGTTTTTTTAAAAATGCCGCAGATTCTAAAACCGCAGCATGCCTGTTTATCGTGCGGATTTCTGCAGCAGTTTTTGAAATCTTGAAATACAAGGGTTAACCCTTTCCAATCTAATTTTTATCCCGGTTTTCCTAGGAGGCTTACTCTTTTTCTGTTGTTATACAATGGCACTATCTGCTGGCTGAAGCCGGCACTGCATGAGGTGACACGTTGGATAGACTCCGACAGCAGAGAGGCTGGCAATATACAGTAAGAGAACCCCAGCGGCCGTCTTCCAACATCGGAGCTGTACAGCCTTAAATCATAATGTCTTTAGACGTCAGACAGTGGATTGGAAAGGGTTAAAACCCATGGCAGATCCGCAATAAAATCTACTGCAAATCTGCACTATCTAGGTGTGAATTTGGTTACTGTGTTTTTGCGACGTATTTGCTGTGGGTTTTCCACTGTGAAAAAGCCTGCAGCAAATATGCCAAGTATGTAGATACCCTAAATGCGTGTGGGTTGGTTAACTGTCTGAAGTAAAACGTAGATATTGGCCATGACAACAACCTTCCTAAGGCGCTCTATTCAGATCAATGGTAGCATCAGAGATTGATGAGTGCAAACCCTTGGCAATCTCCAGTGCTGCCACTGAAATTAATGGAGCGAAGGCAACCTACGCTCCATTCATGTGGGGACCTTCAGGACCCCTGTTCTCAGGGTCGGTGGTGGTCCCAGCAATCATATGCCCACCAATCATAAAGCTATCCACTATCCTCTGGATAGGGGGTAACTTTATAACTTCGCATGACCCTTTAAGGGGCAGCATATCATTGCACTAAAAACCATTCACAAACAAAAAGGACTAGTGTGTTTTCATTTTATTCTCCTGCTGAATCCCTGTTGCTAGGGCAAAAGACAATTAGGGGACCCTAAGAGAGCCATTGCCCAAGTGTGTAACCAGCAGCCATGAAGGGCAGCGACCTGCTATGCCAAGGATCAACAAGAGTATTGTGCAGGCTCAGCCAAAAGTAGAGGGTGTAAATGCCTTTTTAAGGATTCTGTGAGGCTGCAGCTGACCACTTCTATCACCCATAGAGTCATAGGCTGTGATATGATTGCTTGGTGGGTATAGTCCATGTCCTTGAGTTGCAAGTGATGAAATTGGACAATACAACAAAAAGAAGGCAAGAACTGCGCACCCAATGTAAACTCATGATACATGTTCCTATATGTTTTCCTCCAAACCGTATACGCCAAGTGCATATGAATGAGTTAACAATACATTTCAAAAAGATATATATTGCCATAGGCAAACTTAGATTATACCATTGCACTTATTTTTTTCTCCACAATAAGTCTCATCAGCATTTTGTTCCCTTCTGTGAATTCTCCTTGGTGTTGCACCTACATCCATTATTATGACTACTGTACCAAATGTTTCCCTAGACTTCCATGATACAAGTCATGCACAATATCGCTTTATGAAATCTCTTTTATATAATTAGGCCTGTTCTGCCAAGTGAAAAGCCGACCAAGGAGTCAATCCAGGGTCATAACCATTCAGCCAATTCTTACTGTGCAGAAATAACCCAATGTGAAACTAAAACACTCATTAAAACAATTATTACAGGAAGTATTGTTTGCTTCAGACAATCAATTTGTAACAATGCACTTGCATAACAAATGCAAACTTTTATTTACTAACTTATTAACCCCTCAAGGACACTGCCTATACTGAGCATTAAAGAGTACATAACCCTTCCGGTGACTTTTCAGAATATGCTGCAATCTGTGTAAGGGGGGACACTATTTCTGGCCATTGTATGACTTGTATTCTATATTTTCCCCATTTCCTTCTTTACACATCTGGTTCTCAATCTTTTCAGGACTGTGAGAGCAGCCGGGTCGCTGTGCTCTATAGACTTTGTACAGACAACTACAGATCCTACTCTCTAAATGTCTGTAACACACACAGGCATAAAATTACGTTATAGTATAGTGTACAGGAAGACTGAGAAGTGGAGATGTGATTTCCATAGCTAAAACACAGTATACAGTGACTTACTATTAGCTTGCAGGCAATATTTTTGTTAAGTGAAATCCATGGTGAAAATCCATACTATAAACTGACATGCTGTGGATTTCAAGCTGTATGTCAATTTAAGCTGTGGATATTTTCCTTGTATATTGATGCGTTTTAAAATCTCATCCACATACTTGTACTGTAAATTCTTGCAAATTTTCCACAGCCAATTCTGCTGGGGAAGATCCACAGCCTTTCCACTATGAATGGACATATTCTAAGACCCAATTCAGGTTGTAATATTTGGTCAGTATTTTGCACTAGCATTTGTAAACTAAAGCCGGGAATAGAACCTACAGAGGAAATGTATAATGGAAACATTTGAATCTGTAGTAAGGCACTACAGTATAAAAGTACTTAACTGCAAGTCAAGAGCAACTGTCCTAACTACAGTTCATTTAGCAGAGGGTAGTTACGCTGGATTTCATTTAATAAGAAGATGGGAGTCAGGATAGGGAATTAAATAGTTAATTGAGCTTAGTCATTTTTACTTTACTACAATGGCTGAAGGACCTGAGGATGTAGCAGACAGGACCTGTGAATCATGTGACTCAGCGGAAGGAAGACTGGTCAAGGGGTGGAACAAACCGCAGCCAAGCTGAAACAAGATCCCTGAGTAGTCTAGTCTGGGAGGATTTCCTGTTCTCTGATCTGTGGAATAGTAGATAACTATAAAAGTGTTGAGAAGCGGAAAGCGAGAGTGTAGAGCGCACGTGTGCGAGAATGAAAGTGAGAGAAACGAGAGGGGGAGAATGTTTGCAGCTAGGTAAAGCCATGTTAATGGCTTCTTTCCCCCTGTCCTGTAACTGGAGAAGCTTTACTTTCAACTTCAAGAAATCCTGTGTGCAGCTGATCAATCATCCACGATACTGAGAGAAGCCTTTGTTTGTCATCAAGACCTGAAATTCTTTCCAACCGTGCTTCCACCAAGCAGATCCCAGAATCTCCATAGGATCTCACGGAATGAGTACTGGAGCATCTTAGCTCCTATTTCATGGTTGGCAATTTACTGTTAGTCGGATGATAGGGGTTTTATTACAGTCCTCATCAGTCTCTCTATAGCGCTCCCTTATCTCAGGGGCTGCATCCCTAGGGATTGTTTATGTGTGTATCAAGGTTTAAACTGTGCATATGCAAGTTCTACTGTTTAATATTCTTGCAGACTGCCACGTTCAACAGTAAATGGTGTGTCTGCAGTTTACTCAAATACGTGTGTTAGTCTTATTTCTCCACCAAGATCTTCTAAGTCAGACACTGGCGTCACGTTCACCTAATTACATTAGTCGTCCATATCCTGTTGTATACCTTCATCTGTGCAGAAGATTACATAGAGCACGATGCACTCATCACCACTATGACATAGCTCCTCAGCCACCCCTTAGATACCACTCTCTGAGAGTGCAGACTTCTTCCCGCTTGTCGCACATTGCACATCTTCTGTATTTTGGACCCACTCCTAATTTTGGCTAAAATGTAAAATACTGACCAAATATTGTTGTCTGAATAAGGCCTTAATGTTAGTAAGAATGTCCTTTGTTGCTACTCTCTTCTCCTGCCCCCTTGACCTGCCATAGCCAGTTTTATAGAAAATTAGGTCCTTATTCAAGGGTGACAGAAGGTGATGGAGAATGACAGGTATTGACCAACACTGGTAAATGATAGAGCAGAACCAACCGCCAGGATCTTGGTGTTCTGGGATGTATAGAAAATGTGGAATCTCCAAGCCTAGAATTTTAAATAAATTTTTAATTTCCAAGTGACTACTAGCTCTAGGAAGCAGAAACTGAGGAATCAGAAGATGTAGAGAGATGCAAGACACTGCCAGTCCATTTTTTTATGCTTTTAACATTAATTATATGAATTATATGTAGTTAGATTTGGCAACAACAACAAAAATTGGCTTCTAACTTTGTCAGTTTTAGGAGCCAACTCCTAGGTAATTTTTTAAGTCTGGAGCCCTACTGTTAAATTAGATTCAGTATGTTATAGTGTTGCTTCTAGTGGTTTCAATAATACTGCACTACAGATGATATTTGGTTTGTATGAACCGAGCATAGTATGACTAATATTGTCAGAAGGGTAAGAGAAGAATACTGTTGCATTTTGTGAGATTTTATTACAAATTTCCTTGGATTCGTGAAACTAGACTTTGCAAACTTTCCACTTGTTGTCGCCAAAACCTGCAGATCAGTATTTTTACTGGTCCCAGAGAGCAAGAAGAAAACATATCATTGCACTGGAGAAATGTTAGACCAGGCCATAAATCAGAGTATATCTTTTTACACTTTTAACACATCCCAGAAGTAGCAGTTGAGCTAGGAAGACAAGCGTGGGTGTAAATTGTTTCTCTGTTACCGCTATACAGAAAACGATATCCTTAGGAAGTATCAGGTTTTGCTGTTCATTAATTAATGTCACGAACTGTCCAGTTTTTGTACGTGAAAGTAGAACAGATTCAGACATATTACTTTACAGTCTGACTTTAATTCCAACTTTGCAACCAACTTTTTTTTCTATTCTCCAGATATCTGAAATAAAAGTGGAGCAACTCTGCAATAGGTCTTGATGAAAAATTTCCTACCATGCCATGCCTGTAGCTCCTATGCAGACGTATGTGTCTCTTTGGCAACAGACTACAAACTCTGATTCTATAGTCACATGCCGTTTCATCTGTCCTCTTCTTCTTGAAGCTCTAAACACAAGACAACAGGAAATTCTTAATCAACACTATTTGCAAAGTTGCTTTATTTTTCCTTTATGTGCTTGTGACTAAATTGTTGCAAAGGAGTGTGCAACCTTGAGTTGAAAGCCCCCCATACACATTAAACAAAAATCATTCAAACCCCCCAATTTCAGCAGAACTGGCAAGCTGTCGGATGTATATGAGGGACCTCCTGACTTTACCCCGCCAGATGATGTCAGGGGAAAATATAATCGAAACATTGAAATTCAATGCCCAATCCTTTTGTTCTACTTGGTTATAAGTGGGATACCGCTGATAACATTCTTTCAGCTGGTATCCCGCTCAGACTTCTCAGCGGGATACCAGCTGACAGCTCCGAGAATGAAGCAGTTTTTTCCATAAACAAAGCAGCTGTTATTCTCAAAACTGTCAGCGGTGTCCTGCTCTGCCTTCACTTAACTCTTAAGTAGCTAATTAGCTACTTAAGAGTTATGCAAAGATGATCGCTCAAAAATGTCCCTCAAACTGTCACTTGAGCAATTTTTTGAGCGATCATCTTTCAGTGTAAATGGGCCTTAGTGATGGCTTCAGGCAGACATAATATTATCATGTCATCTTGGGCAGAATATAGAAAAACTGCAGAATATCTGGAGATTTCGATCAAGGAAAACAGCTCCAGTCACTGTAAAGAGTGCTAGACCAATTTAGATATAAGAACATTAAATTATACTTATAGAGACTGCTGCATTTAACCCCTTCACTATTCTAAAGCATATAATAATCCTGCACTAAAAATATTGTATTATGTGAAATTATGTGTTCAGCAGAAATTAACTGATAGCCATAGACCACTATTGGTAATGGATGTTAATATTAATCTCTTCATCACATTGGACAACAAGAGATTTCAGGTAATGGCCACTAAACTACTTCTTAAGTACGACAGGAATACTATCACTAATTCCCAATTCACCTTCCATAAAATTATTGATGTGTGTAAAAATGAAAAAGTGTGAATAATTGAGGGCATTTTTTCACTATAGACAAGAACGCACTTGAAAATACCCCTCTAAAACTTTGCTTTTGTCCCAAACTCTCTGTTCAGACTGTGTTGTACTCTACATTGTTGGGTTCCATCTGAATTCCCAAAAGTGGGATTCAGATGAAATGCTGGGATGGATCCATAGGCTTTCATTATCCAAATGGAGACCAATAAGGTCTCTGTTTGAGCAAGTTTACATTAGTTTTCGGCATTTGTGTCAGAGAGAATAGCATAGCCTCCATTCTTCCAGTACAGTTTTCTGTCTGAATCCCACTTTTTGGGATTTAGAAACAACCCAGGGATGCAGTTAAAACTTGGTCTAATCAGACCTTAATTTCATTACTTCCAATTTCTAATGTAGCCTTCAAAATTCTGGAGTCTAATTTTACAGTTTTTATAAATCACCATCACTGTTCCTTTCTGGAGAACTTAAGGAGTAACTGCACTTTTGAAAAAAAAAAATTTTTAAATTTCAGAAAAACATGTCAAACGTTTCAATCAGTGGGGGTTCCGCTGCTAAGACCTCCACTGATTGCTCAAATGAAGGGGCTGTGGCACTCACCCATACACTGTGCCCCTTTGGCTATCTTAACTGCTTGTCAGCTGTGATGGGCAACTGAATATAGATGCATAGACATCTGTAGAAGTCCACGCGTCTGTCTTCAGCTGCCAAGACCAGCCGATAAATAGCAAAGACAGCCAAAAGGGCATAGTGCTTGGTCGAGTGATGAAGCTCTTTCATTTCAGCGATCAGCGGCGATCTCAGCACCCAGACCCCACTAATCAAAACTTTTGACATGTTGCTCTGTTTTTTAAAAGTGCAGTTACTCTTTCGACTGCCTTCAGTTAAAACACGCTGGAAATGCTAAAGTTCTAGACACCCTGGATAATCTCAGATTTGAACTGTTGGCACATTTTATTTTGATATTTTTGGGATTAAGCAAAAGGTAGCAGACAGTCAAATGCGTGTTGTAGGCAGAAATCGGTGTGTTTTACATCCAAGTCTTTCTGGGAATTGCACTCTGTTTGACCGCAAAAGTAAAAAAGCAAATCTTAAGAATAGACAATGTTTCCTGCTAGTACGGTTATATTTTCTTAACTTTTGAGACAAAATGTCAGATGTGTTGTTTGAAACGGGTGCGGTCAGGGTAGACAGAATGAGACACAGACGACGGAGCGAAAATATGTTGTTTACTAAGACTATAGACATTACTAATGCATGTCATCTATAAGGATCATCATTACAAGTCTGATTTTTTATTATTTAGTATTTCATGTTTATCTCTGATACATTTAAAGGATTAAATAGATCAGGCAGCAGAAGAAAATAATAGCCCCCTCATATATACCAAACCCTACCTTGCAAAGTCTGAAGTGGAACGACAACTACAGAGTTCATTCCAAAGTTAATCTGAGGACAGCGTGTTTGCCAGGTTGTAATAATGCTTTTTAGCATTCTGTTCCAGCTTTCTGACTCTCTCTGAATATCGAGCAACACCATTATACTTGACTAAGGAGAACTTTTTTAAAAATCTGTCATTAAAAAAAGAAGAAAACACTCCACACAAAGCTGTGCAAAGCATACAAATCTCATTTCCAGCATGGTACTACCCAGGGTTACATACTATTTCTATTAAAGATGTTTTACGGGGCACTGATGATCTATACTTTGGCATCATCATGATGATAGTGTCGCCCCACAGGACTGTCCCTTGTAAATACTCGTTACGCAATAGTACATTCGTGTGAATAAGCTCTAAGGCCCAATGTCCACCGGCAGATTTGAATTGTGGGAACCATGGGCGTCCGCATTTCAATATTCACATGTGGATTTGTTTTCCGGATTCCGCATGCGGAAAACAAATCGCAGCCTGTTCCATTTTCGTGTGGTCCCTGCACACACGGCTTCCATTGGAGTCAATGGAAGCCGTCCGATCTGCGGATCGTTCGCAGTTGACAGTGCGGACGGGCCGCGGTTTCCATGGGAAAGCCGGAGTTGGAAAAAATAATATACTGCGCGTGTGCATCGCTAAGTCGGCCGGCACTTCTGCACACATCCGCAGTCCAGTAAAAAGAAGACACAGACAGGTATGGAGCGGTCACGGGCAGCGTCGGATTCCGCTGTGGGCTCCTGCATGCAGAATCCAACCCACCTGTGGACATGAGGCCTCAGTAAATACTTGTAATCTCACTAACAATTGAATCACAATTGCATCATTTAAAATCACAGAGGTGAGAGAAAAAATGTACAAAGACATAACTCACAAAAAAGGAAGCCAGATATGCATCCACTAATACATTGCAGGACAGGTCTAATCACCATGTTCCTTGATAGCATGCAGAGTGCCAGATTGCAATAAGAGGCAGCAATTGTTCAGTGCAGACTAAAATGCAGCCACACACCTCAAACCAAATTGGGGGATGGGTGACTACATACAAAATAGTCTGCACATGCGAACAGATACCAAAAATGTCAGCCATAGATAAGTGCGCGACACTATATAGGATTACAACCCATACTAGCAAAGCGGTGGATTGCCCTGTATTACCACAGTGCGCCACACTGGCGAGACACCCGAGGCTGCCTCAGCATCTATAGCAGACTGCATGCAAATAAAATACTGATAAAAGCGGGATAGTTAGCATTTTGGCCAAAACACAAACTGACGGGCCTCGGCAAGGCCACCATGGGTCTGTCAGAACCTACACTATCTCACTATTAACTAGATTAAAATCACAGAGGTGAGAGAAAAAATGTACAAAGACATAATTCACAGAAAAGGAAGTCAAATATGCATCCCCTGATACATTGCTCAATCATCATGTTCCGTGATAGCATACAGAGTGCCAGATTGCATAATTTCATGGTAAACTGTGCTGCACCATTTCTGTTCTTATTTCCTCTTGGAACTGCATGAATAAATTGATGGCTCAGTGTTTAGAGTGATCGTGCCCTTCTCGCTTGTTGTTCTTTTTATGCAGCGTCTGAAAGGAGCCTTACCGTTGCCTTTGCCAATGGGGTGTGTCCCTTTAATTCTGATACTGACAGCACTAATTCGGCAATGTCAGTAGTATATGGACACACCCCAACTGGTAATATGCAGTTGTCAAGTTGTTGATCATTTTCTAGGCGGAGTAGCAGAGGAATGGCACAACAGTTCCAATAAAAATTACTGTAGAATTATTATTTACAGGGTTTTTCCTGGGACAATCTTTTCGTCAAAGCTGATGACCATATTGTGCTGACATAAAAGAAATCATACTCATCTCCCCGCTACTCTCGTTTCGAAAAAGCCTGGTCCCTCCACTAGTCTTCACTTTTTGGGGCAGGGAGCCAACAATAATGGCAAGTGTTGCAGCCAGTAACTGACTCCCTTCATCCCATAAATAGCTACTGCTCCCGCATGTCCCTGTGTTGGGATATCATCACTCTATAGCCGGAAATGATGACCATCGGAGCACTTAGCACCAGCGCAATAGCAGTAACAGGGAAATCAGGAGAGGTCAGTATTACTTCTTTTATGTTGCTACAGCATAAGGCGCATTTAGACAGAACGAGAATCGCTCAAAAATTGCTCAAAGCTGTCTTTTGAGCAATTCTCGTTGCATCTAAATGCACTGACATCGTGCAGTTGTCGTGCATGAGTTGTTCCTCGCTCACTTCAAGCTTTCTTGAATTGAGCGATCAGCTGTTATCATAGCTGGCTGCACTAATAAGATTCTCTGTGCTTGTGTCCTGTTGTGAATTCACAGTGGGGCACAGGCTGTAAGCCTGCAGAACAATTCAGTTGTTTGCTTATGCAAAGCAGCTGTATTGTTTTATTAGCGGCCATGGCTCTGTCCCGCTCTGGCTGCATAACTTAATAGTAGCTACTAAGGATGAGCCAGTATACTCGCTAAGGCACTACTCGTTCGAGAAATGTGCCTTAGACGAGTATCTCCCTGCTTGTCCATAAAGATTCAGGGGCCGCCGTGGCTGACTGGTGAGTTGCGGCGGGGAGCAGGGGAGAGCGGGCGGGAGAGAGGGAGAGAGAGATCTCCCCTTCGTTCCTCCCCGCTCTCCCCCGCAGCTCCCCGCCCCGCGGCGGCACCCGAATCTTTAAGGACGAGCGGGGAGATACTAGGCTAAGGCACATTACTCGAGCGAGTAGTGCTTTAGCGAGTATACTCGCTCATCCTTAGTAGCTACTTAGCTACTATAAGGTATGCAAAGATGATGGCTCAAAACTGTCACTCAAACTGTCGTTTGAGCGATCATCTGTCAGTGTAAATGGGGCAATAGTGAGCAGCTTTTGAAAAAAATTGTCCCTGTATGGCAGGAGATCTGATAGGTCCTCTTCAGGCCCCCTTCAGACGAGTGCTGTTTTAGCGCTTCTTAGGAGCGCACAAAAAGCGCATCTACAGGAAACAATTGTTTCCTGTAGAAGCATTCACATGAGAGAATGTTAGGCGTGCGAATCAGCGCACCTAACAAAAGATAGGACATGTGAGTACAAACTCGCATGTCAGCTCCGAGGTGCGCGCAAAGATAGGAAATGTCTTATCTTTGCTGTGTTCTTTCCATAGGCTCCTATGGGAGCTCTGAAAGCATGCAGCACGCACCTTGGATTGTGTGAACGGGATACTTCAAGTGCTTACCAGTTTGACTGTTGCTACGTCCCCAAAACATGGAAGATCAAGCCGTGGATGGCGATCAGTTCAAGGGGTACGCTCAGCTGGAAGTTGGTGCAAATGAAGTTTATCCTGAAGTCCTTGCCAATTAAAATAATCAGTTTTTAAAAGATTTACAACCATTTTTATAAACATTTTACGTTCGCATAGCGAACATCGGGCCAATCTAGTACTAAAAAAATCCTGTGCAGTGTTTACTTGGGTGGACACACAAAAGCAGCACGGGATGCACAAGGCAGGTCAACGCCCTGATCCTGACCCTAGGTGTGTAAATGATGGCTGTTCTGTTTTGTTATCAAAATCGCTCCCTGAAAATGGCACAATTTTAATTTAAAAAACTTTATATTAAAAAATTGCTCCTACTTTAGTTCCCTAATATAGTGACTTTAGCTTCTTACAAAAACCTTACTTGTTTTTGATGTAAGCCAATCTGCAAAGATAACGTTCTAGCATCCTCTAGTGGTATATGTAGTAACTACAACCAAATGGCTCATGCTTTATTAAAGGGGTGGTCTCGCGAAACCAAGTGGGGTTATACACTTCCGTATGGCCATATTAATGCACTTTGTAATGTACATTGTGCATTAAATATGAGCCATACAGAAGTTATTCCACTTACCTGCTCCGTTGCTAGCGTCCTCGTCTCCATGGTTCCGTCTAAATTCGCCGGCAGCTTGCTTTTTTAGACGCGCTTGCGCAGTCCGGTCTTCTCTATTCAGCACGAGCCGCTTCAGTGTGCTCCCCGCTACAGCTCTTCTGCGCATGCGCAGACGAGCTGTCACTGCTCGGGAGCGCGCTGCAGCGGCCATTCTGCACCTTCCTCTGTTAGAGGAAGGTGCAGAAACTGGAGCTGCCCAGCGGAGAAGCCCAGCCCAGCCCAGCAGCCCCGAGAAGCGTCCCAGGTAAGTGATGGGTCAGGGGGGAACTAGCGCTGCGCCGGGCTGCGCCGGGGGGGGCTGTCGCTGCGATGGGGGGGCTGCCGCTGTGATGGGGGAACTAGCGCTAGGCCGGGGGGGCTGTCGCTGCGATGGGGGGGGGGGCTGCCGCTGCGATGGGGGGGCTGTCGCTAGGCCGGGGGGGCTGCCGCTGTGATGGGGGAACTAGCGCTAGGCCGGGGGGGCTGTCGCTGCGATGGGGGGGGCTGCCGCTGCGATGGGGGGGCTGTCGCTAGGCCGGGGGGGCTGCCGCTGTGATGGGGGAACTAGCGCTAGGCCGGGGGGGCTGTCGCTGCGATGGGGGGGGCTGCCGCTGCGATGGGGGGGCTGTCGCTAGGCCGGGGGGGGCTGCCGCTGTGATGGGGGAACTAGCGCTAGGCCGGGGGGGGCTGTCGCTAGTTCGGGGGGGGCTGCCGCTAGGCCGGGGGGGCTGTCGCTAGGCCGGGGGGGCTGCCGCTGTGATGGGGGAACTAGCGCTAGGCCGGGGGGGCTGTCGCTAGGCCGGGGGGGGCTGCCGCTAGGCCGGGGGGGCTGTCGCTAGGCCGGGGGGGCTGTCGCTAGGCCAGGGGGGGCTGCCGCTAGGCCGGGGGAACTAGCGCTGGGTTTCGGGGCCTTCACCTGGGCTGAGGGTCTAGCGCTGGGGAGCCGGGGGCTAGCGCCGGTTACCTGCTGCCTGGCGGTGGGCGTCTGGTCGGCGGCTGCGGGGCGTCTGGTCGGCGGCTGCGATGCGTCCGGTTGCCATGGAGACACAGCTGGCGGCGTCTCGGGAGCGCGCACGTCGGGCTGCAGCGAGCGACGGGGAAAGAGCCGGCGGCCATCTTGAGAAAACTTTTATAAGTTGCTGAAACGCTGGAACGGTAAGTACGAACCAGCTAGAAATGTCATTTACAGGGGGGCTTAGTAATGTATGCTTAATGGGGGGGACTGGGCAAAAAAAAAATTTAACTGCTTCCTCGAGACATCTCCTTTAACTTCTAGGTAGAGTATAGATCCCCAACTTTTTGTACCTTGTAAAGCCACATTTAAGCTTGAGTGATGGTTGGGAGCCACATTCAACTCAAAAATGGAGGAAAGAAACATTTAGGCTAGAGATTCCCGGGAACTTTGGCTGTGTTGTACACCCTAAGCCTGCACTATAGTACTGCTACATCGCTTCCTAATAGAAATGAATCTAAAGAATTTGATGAATTCTTTACAATTTTAGTAACTCTAGATTAAATGTAGAGAAACAATAAATTGTAAAATTGCAAACTTTTGCTGATAAATATTTCAGTGTGAGATTTGACACTAGCATTATGCCATACGAATTAGCTTGTTGGTTCAAATATGTCTTGAGTAATGTCAATTGCTTTTAGACTAGTCTCACACATAAGTTTAACCCTTTCCAATCCACTGTTTGACGTCTGAAGACATTCTGATTGAAGGCTGTACAGCTCCGATGTTGGAAGACATCCGGCAGGGTATTCTTACTGTATATTACTGGCCGCTCTGTTTGTCGGAGGCCTCTCCAGTATGTCACATACTGCAGTACTGGCTCTAGCAGCAGATGGCAGCATTGTATAATGGCAGAAAGAGAAAGCCCCCTAGGAAATCCTGAATCCAAAATTGGATTGCAGAGGGTTAAAGGGATTCTGTCATCAGGTTTGTGCTGCCCGAACCATGGACAGCATGAACCCAGGACAGGTACGCTCATTGCCCACGTGTTTGTTTTATTCTGAAACTTTGCAGCTTTTCAGAATAAACAGTTTGAAGTTTGAATCGGAGCTGAGCTCTGAGTGCCAGAGGTGGACCCCACAGCCTCTCCACACCTACTGAATGCAGACTGACAGCTCTCTTCCTACACACCAAAGGAAGAACTGTCAGTCCCCATGCTGTGGGCGGGGAGAAGCTGGTGCGGCCCGCCTCCGTGACTTGGAACTTCAAACTGTGTCTGTTCAATGCAATGTTTCAGAGTAAAACATACATGGGGATAAGCAGTGTACCTGTCCTGGGCTCCTGCTGTTCATGGTTCAGGCAGCATGAACCTGATGACAGTATCCCTTTAAAAAAAAGGTTGCCGTTTTCAAGCCAAAGCTGGGAGTTGATCAGGAAGGAAGGGGAAGTATAATTCCTTCCTGTATATTTCCTGTATTTCTTGAATCCACTTCTGGCTATGGTTCAAAAACTACTTGAAGAACTGACACAAAGATGTCGACTTTGAGAAAAAGAAAAAAATGGCCCGTGTGCAAAACATCCCTAAAAGGAAGTGACCATTTAATCAAACCTATTTTGACGAATGAATATAACAGAGGAGGGTCCTGCACTCAGAGCCCCCTTCTGGCAGCCAGAGCAAAAAGTTAGAGGTTTTACAGATATATAATGCGGCTGTCAGCACAAGTCCTTAAAAATCGGTCTGTAGGTCGCTAATACAGTTAGGGCCAGAAATATTTGGACAGTGACACAAGTTTTGTTATTTTAGCTGTTTACAAAAACATGTTCAGAAATACAATTATATATATAATATGGGCTGAAAGTGCACACTCCCAGCTGCAATATGAGAGTTTCCACATCCAAATCGGAGAAAGGGTTTAGGAATCATAGCTCTGTAATGCATAGCCTCCTCTTTTTCAAGGGACCAAAAGTAATTGGACAATGGACTCTAAGGGCTGCAATTAACTCAGAAGGCGTCTCCCTCGTTAACCTGTAATCAATTAAGTAGTTAAAAGGTCTGGGGTTGATTCCAGGTGTGTGGTTTTGGATTTTGAAGCTGTTGCTGCTCCTACGAGCAGAGGATGCCCATTATACAATTCACTTTCCTGGTATCCCTGGTCTTGTTAAGTGGTAGTATGGAGCGGTTACCTTCGGTCAGTGTATTGTGCCATCTCTTGATCAGCCTCAGTTTGCATCCTTATCTCTTTGTGTGGCTTTATCCTTTCTTGTACCTTTTTTAGGTGTTTCCTGGATCTATCCTGTTTGGTCCATCCTTGGTGTTCATCTCTCTCTCTTACTCCAACGAATTTCAGGCAACCTCAGGTTTCTGGCCAGGGGGTCGCCCTTTGCAGGGTGGGTGCTCTGCTTATTAAGCAGATCCCTCCACTTTAATATTAGGGATTAGCGATGAGCAAGTATACTCGGTAAAGGCAATTGCTCGAGCGAGCATTGCCTTTATCGAGTACCTGCCCGCTCGAGATGAAAGGTTCGGGTGGCGGCGCGAGGGGGCGGTGAGTACCGGCTGTCAGCAGGAGGCAGCGGGGGGGGCGGGAGAGAGGGAGAGAGAGATCTCCCCTCCGTTCTGCTCCTCTCTCCCTGGCAGCTCCCTGCCCGCCGCCGGCACCCGAACCTTTCATCTCGAGCGGGCAGGTACTCGCTAAGGGCAATGCTCGCTCGAGCAATTGCCTTTAGCAAATATACTCGCTCATTTCTATTAGGGATAGGTCTTGGCCTTTCCTCGTGGAACACTTTACATTACCTTTGACAGCAGGAGGTCCTACATACTGTATACACTCCTTATAACCGGAACTTGGTTCCATAATGTTTTCTGAAACTCTACTTGGACAGGAAGGTTGGACGAAAAAAATGTGGGTCATATTTAAGAAAACTGGCAAAATAAAAAGTGTCTTCTCTGCCCATGGAAACCAATCACAGCACAACTTTCATTTTTGAACAACACCGCAAGAAATAAAAGCTGTGCTTTTTTTAGACAGTTACATAAAAGTGCTTTCACATGGGCGGATTTATTCCGCTGCATGCAGCACAGATCTGGATTCTGAACATTTTTGTAAAATACTGTGGATTTTTTTGCATTTTTTGCGGATTCTTTTTCCTGCAGACTTTAATTGCAGAATTACATCTCCTGCATGTTAGAAATCCACGACAACAATGTTGTTGTTCACCTTACTGTCAAGTAGTACATATAATTGATCTTCCATAGTTGATGTGAAATTATTAATGTACATCCCCAACTAGTCTGCCATAATAACTGCAAAAATACAACTGAAGGGTTTAACACAGGATTTATGCTTCACATTTCTTTAAACACTTTAAATATAAGTTGTGTAAGGTTCTTTGTATTTCACTGTTTTAGTCAATGCCCCATTGCTATTTTCCCTTATGTATTATACTTTGTTTTTAGTCCTTTTGAAATTTTCTATCAGGTTTTATCCATATTTATGATTTTTGGTGATTATATTTTTATTGTGAAAAACATGTATTTACTGTTTCTGTAATGCATTGCATTCTGTTTGGAATGCATTCCTGTTCCAGTGGTGAGTTATAGATCCCGCGGTATACAGGAATGATAGTTCTGTCATTTCACCTATAGGGTGTGTTGTAGAACACTTGCGTGGAGGGCGTTAATAGACAGCCAGTATTACTTCCTTGTTGTGGAACGCACACTCAGTCGCATGCTGGTTTTTCGTCTGGGAGGAATAACGAGGATCTTTTATCTTGCACCACGCATGCTATCACGCCCGTTTTCTCTACTGCAATTTTTAAGCTTTCTGGATCAAGCTCATCTATGTGACGTTGCATAATGGCTGTACAGCTGAGATCGGCTCCTTTAAGATTGTGCTGCTGGCACCCTTGTTCTTTTGCATGCTGGCCATTTCCCGTGATTGTTTGCACGTATTTACGTGCGTTTCACATGCCTCCCTATAGATCTCATGCTGGAGTTGGCACGCTCGCCTGTGCCCATCTTTTCAGGATCCTTTTCTGCACTTTAGCGTGCCTTTTTACAGTTACCTCTCTTATTTATTTGTGGCTTTTCTAGTCATTTCTGTTTGATTGTGCTTGAAAAAGGAGCTTTGAGCTCTAAAATGCGTAGGACTCTTTGTTGTATATTGTGCACGTGTAGTTTTTTTTGTTGTTGTTGTTCATTATTTCAATTTATTGTGTATTTAAAATTGCCTTCAACACCAGTTTCTGAAGTGGACACATTTCTTCAAGATCGCTGTTCCATATCTCCTTGGATTGATAGGGGGGTCTGGAGTTCCCATAGAACCTTCCCTGGAGTAAGTAATTTCATTTTTTGGATTGATATCATGTATACAGCAGGATTTACCCTCTGAGCGTGGGACCATTTTTTCCTCACTATCTTTGTGTGTGTAGTTAATATTTTTTGTTACTTAAAAGGAGTTGTTACCATGAGGCCGGTCAGGGACCACAAGTGGCAGTGGCGCAGTTCTAGGATGGTGTTGCGCCCACGTTCGGGTCGGCGAGGGGCGCGCGGCCGTGCACGCGCATGCCTGCTATGAGAGTTATAGTGGCTGGCTGGGAGCTCCAGTCAGCCGGCTTGATTTTTCTCCACCCAAGGGGCGGAGACTCCTGAACATAGTCTGGCAGCTGCTGATAGCAGTTGCCAGTTATTGGTTCCGTTCCCTGTGTGTCCGACTTTGGTCCTGCTCCAGTGAAAGTTACCTTGTCTCGATCAAGCTCTGCCTGTGTTCTGTGGTTTTCCTGTCGTGTTGGTTTCTCCTATCTGCCTAGCCTGTCGGTACTAGTAAGTTGTCATCTGCATAGGTATGGTGGTTCCTTCCTGTCCTGCCACTAGGCAGCGTAGGGTCAGTGTTGGCGGCCTGGACCTGTCCATCTTTGGGGCTACCTTCAGGAAGGGACATTGGTGTGGGTGAGGGTCAGGGAGTTCCGCGCCGGGCGTACCTGTGCATCCTACTAGTAATGTAACATAATAACTGGCACTGAAAATATTTTCCTGCAGTTTTTTAAGGTGTGATTCACGGTGTGAATGGAGTCCTACAAAACGATTACCGGTCAGATTCGTGAATAGGATTGATCTGGTCCCGGATAGACCCATCCCTAAGGGGGCCATATTTAATCTGTTGGGTCGGGAGCATGAGGCTTTTAAATCCTATATTTCAGAGGCTTTAGCCAAGGAACATATCAGACCATCAAAGTCACTAGCTGGACTATTTTTTGTTGAAAAGAAAGATGGGTCTTTGCGGCCTTGTGTTGACTATCGGGCTTTAAACAAGATCACCATAAAAAAATCAGTGCTCGCTCCATCTGATCCCTGATCTGTTGAATCAGGTGGTGGGAGCATACTCATTCTCTAAGCTTGACCTTCGGGGGGCTTTTAATCTTATACGTATTAAGTCTGGTGACGAGTGGAAGACCGCGTTCAACACCCCATTGGGGCACTTCGAGTGTCTAGTTATGCCCTTCGGGTTATGCAATGCCTCTGCGGTTTTTCAGGGGTTTATGAACGCTGTCTTCCACGATTATCTAGGGGTTTTTATCGTTGTCTATTTGGACGACATTTTGGTGTACTCGTCGGATTGGGACACGCATGTCAGACATCTCCATTTAGTGTTAGAGCGAATACAGGAGTACCAATTGTATGTTAAATTGGAGAAGTGCTCATTTGGGGTCAAACGTGTGTCATTTCTTGAGTATATCGTTACTCCAACTGATGTGTGTATAGAGTCAGACAAGGTTGCGGCAATCGCACAATGGGCTAAACCAGATAATTTGAAGGCTCTTCAGCGCTTTCTTGGGTTTGCCAACTTTTATAGAAAATTTATCAGAAATTTTTCAGTGATTGCACAACCGCTGACTGATCTCATGAAAAAAGGAGCAGACGTGACGTTGTGGTCTCCAGAAGCTAAATAGGCGTTTAAGCAACTTAAGAGGGCTTTTCCCACCGCACCGTTGCTTGCTAAGCCGGACCATCAGAAGCCCTTTTTTGTGGAGGTAGGCACTTCAGGGGTTGGGGTAGGGGCAGTCCTCTCCCAGGAATTGGGGGGCCATTCAGGGTACAGTCTGTATGCCTTCTTTCCCCATAAATTTAGTAGTGTCGAGCGCAACTACGATGATGGGAACAGGGAACTGTTTGCAAGAAAATGGGCATTTGAGGAATGGCGTCATCTTCTGGAAGGGGATCGACACCAGGTGACAGTGTTCACCGATCACAAGAACTTAGTGTATCTTGAGAATGCTAAGCGTCTTAATGTGCGGCAAGCCAGGTGGGCGCTTTTCTTCTCGAGATTCAATTTTACAGTCACATATCTGCCGGGAGATAAAAATGTGAAAGCTGACGCCCTCTCTCACAGTTTCGGGATTCCGAAGGTTAAGGACTCTTCTCCGGAAGGCATCCTCCTGCCCGGTGTCGTGGTGGCAGCCCTGACACAGAACCTTCCGGCTCAGCTTCAGGAATATCAACAAGAAGCCCTGGAGGGGATTCCAGCAGGGAAGCTATTTGTACCGATGTCTTTACGGTTATTGGTTCTCATTCCTCCATTTTTGCAGGGCATTCGGGGGTCCAGGGGACTCTTAAACCATGCTCCCGATTCTACTGGTGGCCCAGCATGGCACGGGAGGTCTGGGAGTTCATAAATCGATGTTCAGCTTGGGCACGTGGTAAGAACCGCCGTAAGAGGCCTGTGGGACCGTTAAGGCCGTTGCCAGTACCTGGTAGGCCATGGTCGCACCTGTCCATGGATTTTGTCACTGACCTGCCTCTGTCACAAAGTTATTCCACCATTTTGGTAGTTGTTGACAGGCTCTCGAAAATGGCCCATTTTGTTACTTTGAAAAAATTACCATCTGCCGCTGAATTAGCGAAGATTTTTATTAGAAAGATTAAAAGACTGCACGGAATACCGGTCAATATAGTTTCGGATCAGGGGGTGCAATTCATGGCCTAATTTTGGAGGGCCTTCTGAAAAAACTTGGGAACGTCTCTGTCTTTCTCATCAGCGTTTCATCCGCAGACCAATGGCAAATGGAACATAAAAATGGACAGCAGACATGGCCTGCAGTTGCTCTTATCAGTAGAGATGAGCGAGCATACTCGGAAAAGCACTACTCGCTCGAGTAATTTGCTTTATCCGAGTATCGCTGTGCTCGTCCCTGAAGATTCGGGTGCCGCTGCGGCTGACAGGTGAGTCGCAGCGGGGAGCAGGGGAGAGCGGGCGGGAGAGAGGGAGAGAAAGATCTCCCCTCCGTTCCTCCCCGCTCCCCCCTGCAGCTCCCCGCTCCGTGCCGGCACCCGAATCTTCAGGGACGAGCACAGCGATACTCGGATAAAGCAAATTACTCGAGCGAGTAGTGCTTTTCCGAGTACGCTCGCTCATCCCTACTTATCAGCTGTTCTGCTGGCGGGCTGAGAGCTGAGAACAAACAGCTGTAACAATGTTATCAGCTGTAATCAGCTCTCCGCGGGCAGAATACAGCGTGTGGTCCTGCTTATCAGCTGTTCTGCTGAACGACGGTTTTCATGCAGGACGGAAAACCATCGTTCGGCCGAACAATGAGAGATGGGCACATTTAGACACAACGCTTATCGCTCAAAAGATGGCTTTTAAGTGATAATCAATGTGTCTAAATGGGCCTTTAGCCTCCAGTTCAGTCTTAAGACAATGGTGATAGATTTGCATAATTAATTAGACAATAGAATCACAAGACTCTATAGACAATGGTGGTAGAATTACAAGACAATGGTGACACTATGTCCAGATATTAACATGTTTCCAACAAGTCTGTAAGGCTCAGTTATACAATCCTTATAATTTATACGTTGAACATTCAGAAGATGGAGGGCTACAAATTATATTATACAATTATATTTGCACCACAGCACCTCAATTTAAAAAAGGCCATCGGCAAACTGGAGCAAGTTCAGAGAAGAGCTACCAGGATGGTGAGCCGTCTGTAAATCATGTCCTATGAGGAACGGTTAAAAGATTTGGGAATGTTTAGTTTGAAAAAAAGAAGGCTGAGAGGAGACTTAATAGCTGTCTACAAATATCTGAAGGGCTGTCACAGTGCAGAGGGATCGGCCCTATTCTCATTTGTACAAGGAAAGACTAGAAGCAATGGGATGAAACTGAAAGGAAGGAGGCACAGATTAGATATTAGGCAGTGAGGGTGATCAATGAGTGGAACAGGTGGTGAGTTCTCCTTCAATGGAAGTCTCTAAACAAAGGCTGGACAGACATCTGTCTGGGATGATTTAGTGAATCCTGCACTGAGCAGGAGGATAGACTCGATGACCCTGGAGGTCTTTTTTCTATATTTCTATGATCTCCAGTGGTCTCATTGAAGTTAACAGAGCAGTGGCGCGCATGCATGGGCACCGCTGCCAAAACTTTGGGAAACGCCAGGAAAGAAACCTGCAGGTCATGAGGGTCCCAGCAGTCAGACCCCCACCATTCAAGAAGCTGTGGATAAAATGATAACTTGTTAAGATAATACAACCACTGTAATGCTAACATAATGATACATTTTAATTATTTTAACATTTCCTAAAATATTTAGAACTATCTTATCCAGTATGTCAATAATAAAAGTACCTTTACATGGGCCAATAGTCACCCAAATAATCGCTGAAAGGGAACAACTACTGAGAGACTTCTTGCTCAGTGTAAACAGGAATCACTCAATCTTTGAACATTGTGATTGGAAGTGGGTGGCATAAAGGAATCTCTGGTGCGCTCTGCTTCCATTCTCTGAACAGCTATCGCCCCTGTCTGAACGCACAGGAGTGACAGGCACTGGACTGGCAGTCAGTGCTTATACGCCTGACAGTTGTATTGTGTAAAGGTGCCTTAAGTAATGGAGTAGCTATAGGTTGACACGCAGAACACACTGGGCCTGAACGCTGAATGTAAAACATACCGGCCTACTTCTAGGGATCATTTTCACCGGGACGTAAAATGTGTTTCATGTAGACATTGTTTTTTCTTTGTCCGGTCTTCACAACTGCAGGCAACAAAACAGCAGCCGAACTCCTCCATTGGGCAGGTAAAAATACTCCAACTATCACACTAGTAGCTGGCCCTCCCAAGCAGTTAGGCTGTAGTCACATAGGGTGATAAAATTGCGCAAGTTTTGTGCATTGTGAAACACACTAAACTCACACAAAACTAGAATCCATTCTTTTCAATGGATCTATTTACTTGGGCGATCTGTCTCTTGCAGCGATGCTGCGAGACGGAATTACAGCGGCATGCTCTATTTTCGGACGAGTCTCCCACACATCGCATAGAACACGGACAGAGTGTCTGTGTGATGCAAGTTGCGCCTGAGAATATTGGGCACAACTCGCTTTTGCCTGTGTGAATGCACCCTTATCCTCCCCACAGAGCCGACTCTATGTGGGAACCTCCTATATGGCACTCATGTACCCTAGAATACCAAAGCATAAAAATATTCAACTAATCCACATTGCAGTGCTCACACATGAGATATCGTCAGTGTCCAAATAAACACTTAAACACAACTGCCCCCCATAAACAATTCCAACAGAACGCCCCCTATAGGCAGCAACAGCAGATCACCCTGATAAATAACAGTACGAGCTAAATGCCTCCGCTAGATAATAATACCATCAAAGAATAGAAATTAAAGCTGGAGCTCTGTTTTCCGTAATACGGAACTCTAAGGGCTCATGTCCACGGGCAAAATAAGAATTAAAATCCGCAGCGGATTTTAACTTTTCTTCTGCCCGCGGATCCGCATCCCATAGGGATGCATTGACCACCCGCGGGATAGATAAATACCCGCGGATGGTCAATAAAAGGGATTTTAAAAAAAATGGAGCATGAAAAAATCTGGACCATGCTCCATTTTCATGCGGGTCTCCCGCGGGGACGGCTCCTGCGGGCTTCTATTGAAGCCTATGGAAGCCGTCCGGATCCGCGGGAGACAAAAATCGGGATTTACTCACACGCTCCGTTTCTTCTCTTCGCGCGGCGCCATCTTCTCTCCGTCGCGGCCGGATCTTTTTTCTTCGGGACGGCGCATGCGCGGGGCACGTCACCGACGTCATCATGCGCATCCGCCGAGCCGAAGAAAGAAGATCCGGCCGCGACGCAGAGAAGATGGCGCCGCACGAAGAGAAGAAACGGAGCGGATGGGAGGTGAGTTTATTCTCATTTATTCCTATTTTCAGTGCTCATGTCCGCGGGGCAGGAGGGACCCGCTGCAGATTCTCCATGGAGAATCCGTAGCGGGCCTGATTTTCCCCGTGGACATGAGGCCTAAGGCCGGCTGCACAGGAATGGATAGGATTCTGGATACGGAATCCTGCAGCGGAATCCGACCTTGTGCCCGCCCAGCATCCGCGCATACCTGTCAATTCTTGTCTTCTTCTATACTGCAAATGGTCCAGCTGTTGAGCCGTAGGACATGCGCAGTAAAGATTTTTTTTCAAATGTTTATTTACCCTGCGCCATCACTAGGCGGTGACGCGGGTCCAGCAACTTTTCAGTGATGTCAATTGCAATTCCTACTGTAAAAGTACCATTGCACCACATGAAAACTGCAATTTTGTACAATGCGATGCAACATGAAGGAAGGCTCTATAGGGAAAAAATGGGCTACAAAACAACGTAAATCGCGGCTGTATAGAGCATGCCACGATTTTTCTCACAATGTAGCAGCCTACAAAACATCTCTAATGTAAAGGAACCCAATGGAGAGCATGGGCTTCACAGACATGCGATTTATAGCACTGTTGCATCGCAAGAAAATCACGCGATTTTGTCCCTCATGTGAAAGCGGCCCTAAGGATCAGTATGGCAGCAGCATGTTGACTGTTTCCAGTGGTAAACAGCAGTTGTGAATGCAGCTCTGGATTATAATAGAGACCACAATTTACTATCTATAAAAAGTGATCTAACATATTTATAAAGGTACTCAACTGTATGTACTGTAGATTATTGCTGCAAGTGAACTGCAGTCACTAGGGGGAGCTTATGCTATATGTATTTATTACAGCTCTCATTCTACTATTTTTCGACAGTAAAAACATATTTGAAAAAGTTATTTTTGTGTCACCGTATTCAGAGAACCATAACTGTTTTTATTTTACCGGCAATGCAGCAATCAGTAATGAACTTTTCCTAGTTATTATATAAATACAAATTGGTGACAATTTAAAGGGAACTGATCAGGTGCTACGGGCATCATAAAATAAGTTTATGGGCTCATAACACAGATACTGCGGAGTCGGGGGGAGTTCTTCCTATTTACCCGTCTCACCATTTATTTGGTGTCCACTTGGGAAACCACCGCTCAGTGCGTTAAAAGGGTTGTATCAAGAAATCAACTTATCCTCACAGCATAAAGGATAACTTGTCAATTGGTGGGGGTCTCACCACTGAGACCCCCGTTGATCTCAAGAATGGGGGTCTTGTGTCTGCCTGTAACTGTGGGGGTCACTTCTGAATGGAGCGCTGGCCAGGCATGCACAGTCCGCACTCCATTCATTCAATGGGGCTGACATAAATACCTGAGAGCTTGCTGCTCAGATATCTCGGCCAACTCATTGAAAGGGAATGAGGCACCAGTGCGATTGTGCAACCACCACACCATTCAATTTCCTCCTTAATTCGGGAAGTGCAGTAACCCTGCAGTGAGAAGGATGGGGGGGAACACAGAACGCCAACTGATCAGCAATCCATTAAAGCTGACTCATGTTTGCTTTCAGTGCGCTTGCATTGATTATTTGCCAGTAGTCTAACGTAAAAGGCGATTGTTTAGTCGTTTGCAGACCATTTCTAGACTGCCCTGAGAGACCAACAATAGACCTAATGAGCTGTGATGAAAAAATGACAAAAAAAAATGGAAACTATTACCTGCGTATGTAAATAGAAGTCGTTTGAAAGCAAACAGATCAATCATCATTCACTTGGTCAAATGAGTAATTGCTCTGTGTGAAAGGACCCTAAGGCCTCATTCACACGGGCGTTGCACTTTTACGCCGGCCACATCGCGGCCAAACATCGCAAGAATGAAGAATAGCTGTGATCGAGTCCCGAGATTAATTGGCATTTTCTCGTCCATTCACATGGGTGTTTAGTGTGAAAAAGACGCTGCAGCGTGTAGTTCCGTCGGTTGGCAGAAATCTTTGTAATGACTTCTAATGCTTAACTAGAGCCAGCTGTCTTCTTTCCTGAGCACTGGACGCAGGTAAACTCCCTACTCCTCCTATTTTTTTCAGTGTTTTTCATCAAAAGATAGGTCAAGACCTATCTATTGACGCAGCGGGAAAAATTGGTGACCGAAAACAGTTGGCGGTTTCATCGGTGTGGTTTTTTTCACACGGCTAAAAATCGCTTATGTGAATCAATGCATTTGAATCTAACGCTTTACACGGTCGCCATGTTTGGTTGATGTTTTATCGTGGCAAAATAGCTGGGTAAAAACACTTGTGTGAATGAGGCCCAACTTGTATACATACTTGGATATGCTCTAACTTGCATGCACTCCACAAACATACACACACTGTATACCTGCACACACTCCACATACACTACACAGACCTGTATGCATACTACGATACACATCTGTATAGACACCTTATTGTATACTCACTGCCCACACTCCACATACACTACACACACCTATGTATATACTACACACAGTCTACACATCTGTATAGACACCTTATTGTATACTCACTGCACACACTCCACATACACTACACACACCTGTGTATATACTACACACAGTCTACACATCTGTATAGACACCTTATTGTATACTCACTGCACACACTCCACATACACTACACACACCTGTGTATATACTACACACAGTCTACACATCTGTATAGACACCTTATTGTATACTCACTGCACACACTCCACATACACTACACACACCTGTGTATATACTACACACAGTCTACACATCTGTATAGACACCTTATTGTATACTCACTGCACACACTCAGCATGCATACAACCACATACTATATGTACTCTCCACACACAAACAATGCATTACAATCAAACCAACACTAAGGCCCAATGTCCATGGGTGTGTTTGATTTGCGGAACCCGCGCAGGTCACCAGCAAATCAAGCCGCCCATAGGGAAGCAAGAGAGTCCACAAATTAATTAAAGCATGCGGATTTGTTTTGTGTACCTTTTGGTCCGGAAAACAAATTGCAATATGCTCCATTTTTGTATGGTTAATGCACGGTTGGCTTCCATTGAAGTCAATGGAAGCCGCCCGATCTGTGACACACCCGCAGCTGACACTGCAGACGTGCCGCGGATCCTGCGGGAATGAGGACCATGCACAGTAGAGTGAACCTGGAAGCAGAGAGGTCCGCGCTGTTGGGAAAATACAGGTGTGCAAGGCTCGCTGGCCGGGGGCAGGGATTCCATGCGGGATTGCCTTAGGCCCAATGTCCATGGGTGGATTTCATTAGCAAAATTCCCACGGGTCACCCACGCAGAAAATGCACAAATCAAAGTGCCCGTAGGGAAGGATTTGTATCCACAACTGAATTTAAGCATGCAGATTTGATTTGCGGACCGCTTGGTGCGCAAAACAAATCGCAGCATGCTCCATTTCAGTGTGGATTCGGTGCGGACGGGCTGAATAAAATTCAGTGGGTGCGGACGATCCGCAGTACATCCGCAAATGCAATTGTATTTGCGGAGATGGGAAAAAAGGCTGGGAGGTGGGGCTGTGGATTTTTTTCCACCCGTACTACTGCGGATCCTTTGCTCGGACGCTGATCGCGGATTCTGCAATAGGAATGCACGATCTGAAGCCCGCCTATGGCAGTATAAGTTACATTCACTGCATGTGAACATTATTCATAATATATTGTAGAGACTACGTCCTTCAAATGTACGTCCATCGGCTGGTGTTCTACAGACTGTATACTGCATATATATAATCATATCTATTGTAGCAGTGCAGTACACAGAAGGGCCTGTAGAGGGCCAGAGACAGGACTTCTGGTGCGAGGGTTAACCAAGAGGTGGAGCAGGAACCAGATAAAAGCCAGTTCCTGCCAAAAAGCATTAGAGAGAGAGAGGGCCAGCGCAGCATAGGGAGGTGCTGCAGGCTGGTGGCTTAAAAACGCAAGAGTCCGACAGGGATGACGCCCCTGGACTCACCCAAGCAGAGCGGAGGCTGGTGGCCTGGAAAGGCAAGAGTCCGACAGGGATGACACCCCTGGACTCCCACCCAAGTTGGGGTGCTTACTGACATTATGGACATTGTGTGATATGATGTGCTATGCTGTGACGTTCTGTAAAATAAACGCTGGCAGGAGCCAGACGAAGAGATACGCTATTCCTGAGCTGTGTTTTCCCGTGTGGTGCGCCATTTTCTGGTACGAGAGGTCAGCGATCCCAAGGCAAGTGACCCCCCTTGCTACACTATGAACCTCCGCTATCCAAATCCAAAGTAAATCCCTGTACCTAAACCGGTATGAAAAGTCCAAATTCACTGCAAAAAAAACCTCTTCTTGTAAGAGATGAAAATAAGAGGAAGAAAACCTCCAGGAACAAGATGAATAAAAAGGATCAAAGAGCTTGTGACTGTAGTATGACGATGAGAACAAAAGACTAGACTTACCGGAAAAACACTATTCATATTGTCACCATGAGGCAAAGCCTTAACAATAACATAATAGTGATGCCAATAACAATTAGGCCTCATGTGCACGGCGGGTCGGATTCCGCACTTCTATGGAAGCCATCCACGCGGGAACCGCACTGAAATGGAGCATGCCGCGATTTGATTTCTGCATCTAAAGATCCGCAAGTCAAATCCGCATGCTTCAATTCAGGTGCGGACGCCCATGTTTCCCTATGGGTGGCTTGACCTACGGATCGTCTGCGTGGGTGCCCCCCGCAGATTCCGCTATTTAATAAATACGCTCGTGTGAACCTGATCTTATTTTTTGGGCAATTAATGTTGAAGACTCGTCCATTATTTCCTATGCACATGTGTTTTTTACCATTTTAACTATTGAAGGCATATGCGATTTATTTTTTTCACATGCGTGAAAAGCGCATTAACAGTTATGCAAACTGCATGTTTTTCAATGTTGAAACGTATCAAACATGCCAGTAAATCACGGGTTAAACTAGTGCAATATAGGTCAGACGTTCACTCGCCTGCTGTACATCGCACCCGCCCGTGTAAATACAGCCAGTCATATCGCTGGGGGGACTTCTCTAACCTGAACTAGGGATAATGATTGCTGTAATTTAGCAGGTTGCTGCTGTCAACATCATAATGTTTATTTGCACACATTTTCCTCGGATATACCTCCCCCTACTGGACGTTTTCACTAATTGCGCTGCTTTTCTTCACTTCGTGGCTAAGAGTGGACTAGCTAAAGTCATGCATTTTAATCTTTCATTTAAGAGATTCACATTATTCAGCACATTATACTTTTAATTAGGTCTCATAGTGAAATGTGCAAATGCGCAATATTCATGAAATGGAATTACAAGAGGAGGCAAAATCGTATCTCAATCAATGAACGCAGATATGGCGAGAGCGTATTAATAATTTACTTCATGCTGTCAGACCGGTTTTACGTCAAACGTCTTCTAAGTCATTTGTGGTATAGCAAGCAAAATTTCCCTGAGATGTCGCGGTGCATTCTCGCAGGCTTCTGATCTAAAGTGAACAGGCACTTGTCTTCTAAAATCTACATATGCAGACAGCGCCGGATACTCTGCGAACAGGGAAATTGTTTAGTGTCTGCATTGAGTCATTTCCAAGGTCTTTGAAATGAAGAGCTGCTTAATCTGTTCTTGTGCCTTTTGGTGATGTGGGTCAGCAAGGGGGTTGTTTCTCCTTAGGGAGAGCACCTAGAAGGTGAGTGAGGAGACTTATAAGCCCATCCATGCTCCTCAGGGAAATATGCAAATAAGGAAGACAGAACAATACCTCTGCAGCACCAACTATTGGTAGGCAGCATTCCTGCAAGTCAATGTCAGACTCTTTAGACAAGTCTTATAAAAATGATTGGGAAGTGAAAACCAGAATACCATACAAAGACAGCAGTTTCAGGGTTTATGACCCTCATCGGTGTGCAGCCATTTTCTGGCTTGGCCAGTCAGAGGCCCGTGACATGGGTCAGGAGGGGTATCATCTCTCCTTGAGGTGAGCACCTAGAATTTGTGGGAGGAGACTTATAAGGCCATTCATGCTCCTTTGAGAAATATGCAAATAGGGAAGATTGAACTATACCTCTACAGCGCCATCTGTTGGAAGGCAACATTCCTGCAAATCAATGTCAGACTCTTTAGACAAGCCTTATAACAATGACTATTTGCAAATAGATGGTGCTGTAGAGGTATTGTTCTATCTTCCCTCTTTGCATATTTCCCAGAGGAGCATGAATGGCCTTATAAGTCTCCTAACCCACCTTCTAGGTGCTCTCCTTAAGGAGAAACAGTACCCTTCCTGACCCACATCTATAGGCCTCTCACTTGCCAAGCCTGAAACCTACTGCACATGGATGAGGGGCAAAAACCCTGAAACAGCTGTTGCTGTATGGTATTTTGGTTTTCAATCCTCAGTTATTGTTATAAGGCTTGTCTAAAGAGTCTGACATTGACTTGAAAGAATGCTGCGTTTCAATAGGTAGCGTTGCAGAGGTAATAAAACATTTTTGGGAATGTTCTTGCTCGATTATTGAAGAATGCAAAGGCTCCGGCGCTCAAATGGTCTGCCTATGGCATTTAACAAAATCACAGCACCTACTTGAAAAGGGGGGGCTTGTTGTGTGTGCAGATACCCCCCTTTTTGTAGATCATAGTCAGCCGTAGAAAAGATCTTGTATGACCAAAGATATCTTCACCAGGGATGTTGAGAAATATTTAGGTAGGCACATGCAAAAAATAATAAAATAAAAAGGTGGGGTGGGGATAGGGGAATGGAGATTTGTGCAACGCGTTTCGGGGTATTAATCCCTTTCTCAAGCATGTATAGCAATTCTTCCAATGACAGAGGGGTATGTATAGTTGTTAGCAATCAGTCAAAACTATGTTTTAGAAAACGTGCTGCAACCCTCAAACATGGCGCCCAGACGTATGTGTCAAGCATCACCGGGGCGTGCATTTCAACAATTACTAATTACAAGATTTACTAATTCACGTAATTTAGCCCCGTCCCGCCTCCTTTCATTGCAAATAGTGCAGAGGGGCGGAGAGGGGGTGGAGAGGAGGCATAGAGGGGGCGGGAGCTCAGTTCCTGCTCCTGGTTCTTCCACCACCCCCCCCCCCCCCTCCAGAGAGAGACAACGTATATCGGCTCGGCGTGAAAACCGAGCCGATATACGTTCATGTGAATCCAGCCTTAGGTTAATTTCATGTACATGTCTTCATTGCAAGGGCTAGCAAAGAAAAGTATGGATCTGAGGCATATGGTGCCTGAGATTCTCGAGTGCAACTCACTTTTGCAGAGCACATTTTTGCATGTACTACTATTGTGCACAATTTTTCCAACTCGTAGCATCGCTGCAAGAGAAAAATCGCCCATGTAAATAGACCAAATGCAAACAAGAGTGGCGTAAGGATATGTTCACAAATGGTAGATTTGTTACAGAAATATCTCTTCCACTGCTCTTTATATCTAAATGGGGTTTGTGAAAATCTGAAAACACATGCACATGCTGTATAATTAACCCTATTCAAATGTATGGGAAAAAACTTTGCATAAATTTTTGTAACAAATGTTTAATGTGTGCAGCTTGCTTTAGGCTTTACATTCCATATCATGTTTAGATATGGTTAACATCGTTAGTTTCACTGTTCAGACATAATCCTCTGCTTCTGCATCTGGCATTCTCTCTGTTCTCTCAGACCTTGCTGCAGTGTTGTTGAGAGTTTGTTCCTATCACTTCATGTCCAGCCGCTGCTTCGGCAGTTACCTTGCTGTCAGCTTGTGTTCTGTGTTCTTTGTTTGTGTACTCTGTGGTCTATTGTTCCTGTTGACCACTTCTCTGTTTATCTTTATCCGCTTGTTCCTCCTTTGTTTCTTTACTCCCCGCTGTTGTTCCAACTTTGTCCTATAGGTGTTCTGGCCCGCCAGGGTAACTCAGCACCTATTTTTTCCATTTGGAAAGGAATAGCATTGCCATAAAGGGGTGTACTTAGCTAGAAGTTTTTTTTAGTCAGGTGGTACGTGTCAGAGTAACATCCACATGAATGCCAGGACCTAAGAACAATGCGCAAACAATCATACTGCCTTCACATGCTTACCTTCCTCCCATAGTGCATCCTGATACCATCTCTTCTAATGTAAGCAACACAGCTCCATGTGATGTAAAAGAAAATGTGATTCATCAGACATGGCCACCTTCTTCCATTGTGTCATGCTCCGGTTCTGATGCCCACATGCTGAGGCCATTCAGCTGTTAACAAGGGTTAGCATTGGCACTCTAATGGTTTTTGGTTGCTATGCAGCATGCTGTGATGCGCTGTACATTCTTATGCCATTCCACCCTGACCCACCAGGATTACCTTTTTCAGCAATTTTTGCTACAGTTGATTATTTATGGGATCTGACCGAAAGAGGAAGCCATCGCTTTTCACAAGAATGAATAAGTCTTGGACATCCATGAAAGTGTTGACACTTCACTGGTTATCCTTCCTTGAGACATTTTTGATAAGTACTCATCACTCCATGCCAGAAATACCAACAAGACCTGCTATATCCAGGGTATTTTCAACCGGTTGTTTAGGCCCTGGACATAGTGTCACGTCCAACTTGGACGTGCTGGATCGGTCACTCACAGATCTACCACAAATGCAAATAAAGACAAAACAAGAATGGAACCAAAATATGGGAAACACTGTCCCTATACAACCAAACACTGTGAAGTACCCTGCCTCAAAAGCAGGGCGATCACTCTAATAAGGACGGTCCTGAAAGCGTGCCCCGGCCCCTACGTGGGGAAAGGAAACAAAACCAGAAAATTAAAACTACTAGTTCTTGAGACTACTAGCTTGAGATGCAGCAAGTAACTGAACGATCCAGTAGTAAGCTTCTCACTGTTAGCCCAGACAGGGAGAGACTGAAAAATCAACCGCAGTTCAGCTCAGTCTCAAGCCAGGCTAAATAGCCCTAGTAATTACCCACAGGTGCACATCACACCTAATACCACACCCACTGAGCCAGAAGATGTAGAAGCATCTCCAAAACCAGCCCCATACATCAGCAAGACGGCAATCCCAGAACCGCCACAACACATAGTCACTTCAATCCTTACGCTTGCCCATTTTTCCTGCTTACAACACATGAAGAACTGACTGTTTACTTGCTGCCTAATATATTGCACCCTGCAACCAACCACCACAGACAGTCTAGGCAGCGATGCAGGGCATTGCAACCAGCTCCCTGGACAACCTGCAAAAACAGGGCAAAAACACAAAGCGAACACATACATAGTATGTATTTATTTTTCTTCTTTATATAGCACACACATATTCCACAGTGCTGTACACAGATTGTCATCACTAACATTGGGCCCTGTACCCATGTATACAGGGTGATTAACATTAAAGTATCCCTAATCAGAGATGTCTAGAGAGACGTAATTGTACCAAACTTGGTAAAAATGTTATCCGGGACATGCAGAAACAATGTATGTTGTTGACTGGGCCATGTCTAACTATCTTGAAACAGCATGTGTACTACTTGCCCCTTGCAGACTCTCCATAGACATCTCAACAACAGCTGTAGCAATGTCTTCAGTTTGTTGTTGAGAGATTGGTTTTCATCTCCTTCCAGGTCAGACTCCCAAACTGCATGTTTTTTTGAATTTTGCCACCATCCTTTTCAGTGCCTTTGGTGTCATTGGGCCTCTTTTCATTTGAGGAATTTGCAGAAATTCTTTTATGACTCTTGATTGATCGCTTCTGCATGTTGTGAATAGTATAACCCCAATTCCAAAACAGTTGGGATGCTGTGTAAAATGTAAATAAATGTAAAGAATAAAAAAAAAATTATTTGGAAATCTCATATAGCCAGATTCTATGCACAATAGAATATATAACACATCAGAAGGTGAAAGTGAGACATTTTCCAATTCATAAAAAAAAAACTAGTAATTTATAAATTGATGGCAGCAACACATCTTAAAAAAAATCGGGCCAGGGCCATGTCTACTATTGTGTAGCATCCCCTCTACTTTTTACAACGGTCTGTAAACATCTGGGAAGAGGGGAGACCGATTGCTGAAGTTTTGGGAGAGGAATGTTGTCCGATTCTTGTCTGATGTAGGACTCTAGCTGCTCAGCGGTCCTGGGTCGTCTTTACCAGATTTTGTGTTTTATAATGCGCAAAATGTTTCCTATTGGTGAAAGGTCTGGACTGCAGGCGGCCAGTTCAGCACTTGGACTCTTCATGCTGTTGAGAATGGATGCAGTATGTGATTTAGCATTGTCTTGCTAAACGATGCAAGGCCTTCCCTGAAAGGGACGTTGTCTGGAAGGGAGTATATGTTGTTTAAAACGTCTATGTACTGCTCAGCATTGATAGTGTCCTTCAAAATGTGTACCTAAAAGTCAAAAAAGAAAAAAAAGTGCATCCATAGTGCAGGCATAACCACTGGAGGGATTGGACGTTTTTAGGTAGATGTGCTCACCTGAGAGCGCTGCAAGAAAAGCTCTAGGCAGAATAAGACAGCTGCAGCTCTTCTCCAGTCTGGACGCTGGGGACCAGATTCAGCAAGCCAAACAATGGATATGTGAAGAAAAAGGAGAAATGGTGCAGCTGTGGTTACAAAGTGAAACAAAAGTAAAAAACACAATTTTAGTTTCAAAAAAGTTTTTATTAAGATCGCAAAATCTGATAATATGCTGTTTATGCATCTATGATCCCCACGCAGGGGGTAATAACATCACCATAAGAAATGTTAGAACATTTACACTTTAGCTAGCAATCCTAATATTAATTTTCTCCCATTTTCTCGTATTCTATGTACTCTATGAAATATACCTTGCATTGTAAACTTCAACAATAAAACTTGTCCAAACCAAACTAAGGTCATTGTGTTTTCGGTTGACTAAACATTCCCAACAGACGTTAGGTAGAGTATCTAGCAATATTCCTACCAAAGGGAAACTCTAGGTCAAAAGAAGAGTTAACCGAAATCCTGGCCTATCCACTAAATCTATCCACGGTCCCCACGCTCTCGTTAGCGCTATTTGTGAGATCCTATACAACACTTCCTGGAAGGACAAATGCGGTTGTTTCCATCTGGCTGCTGTATAGATTTTAGTCGCCATACAAATATTTTCAATCAATTTATGTGCCTGGTATTTCAACTTTGGCAGGCGATTTCCTAGGAGAAACATCGTTGACGATTTTTAGAATGGGCCTATGAGTGGTCTATGAAGTAATCTATTTACCTGAGACCAGAGTCGGGATGCCTCTAGGCATTAGAGTGACGTGGTGTTATCCAACTTCCAGGCTTCCTGGTGGCCAGTCCTGAGAGAGAAAATGTGCATTTAGACGTAACGATTCTCGCTCAAAATTCGTTTAAATGATCAAAAGTGAGCGATGGTTTGGCTTTTAAAGACAACCGTTTAAACTTAACGATTTACGTTGGAAAATGGACCATATACGAAAATTGAACGATAGTTTATTTCAAAGGCGTGTGCATCAGTGAAGGTAAAAAAATGAGGTAAAAAATCGTTAACTGACTGAATGATTTTCAGTTAAACCCAATGAAAAGTGAACTGCCAAATGATGGATTTTAAGTGGACGGAAAGAAAACGATGAACGAATTACTAACGAAAAGTGCACGATGGGCGCGCATTTACACATAACAATTATCGCTCACTTTTAACACTTTTAACGAATTTTGAGTGATAATCGTTGCATCTAAATGGGCCGTTAATCAGCGCCTAGGTTCCTGCACATGGTTGCCCTTGGATTCTGCTTCTACTGTGTGTTGCAGCCATGGTTTAACGTGCACCTATACATTTCTATTGGGATATATTTCCCATGGTTAGTGCTGACCCCCTTTTTCCCTTTCTGTACGTATATTGTGAAGTTTTGGCTGCCTTCACTGGGTCGTGCACACCTGCCGCCCATTCACCTCCTGCCCTTCCTATTGAAACATCTATAAGGTATCCTACCCTCCCTGGTTTTATTTGTAGGCTTAGTTCCAAGAGAGGAGCATTCTGAGAGGTAGGAACTCAGCTTTCCCAGGTTGAGATAAACCACCTGGTATTAGAGTTAGGACCCATCTGAGAGCTTGGTCACCTGGACGTTGGTGGATGGGCCAATGTAGTTTGATCAAATTACATACTAAGAACCTTGCATTATTTAATGTGGTTAGATTATAGGTATATATACCTCTGATAGTAAATTTATTTTGCGTGCTGTTGCCAATCTTGGATTCTGCTTCTACTGTGTGTTGCAGCCATGGTTTAACGTGCACCTATACATTTCTATTGGGATATATTTCCCATGGTTAGTGCTGACCCCCTTTTTCCCTTTCTGTACGTATATTGTGAAGTTTTGGCTGCCTTCACTGGGTCGTGCACACCTGCCGCCCATTCACCTCCTGCCCCTCCTATTGAAACATCTATAAGGTATCCTACCCTCCCTGGTTTTATTTGTAGGCTTAGTTCCAAGAGAGGAGCATTCTGAGAGGTAGGAACTCAGCTTTCCCAGGTTGAGATAAACCACCTGGTATTAGAGTTAGGACCCATCTGAGAGCTTGGTCACCTGGACGTTGGTGGATGGGCCAATGTAGTTTGATCAAATTACATACTAAGAACCTTGCATTATTTAATGTGGTTAGATTATAGGTATATATACCTCTGATAGTAAATTTATTTTGCGTGCTGTTGCCAATCTTGGATTCTGCTTCTACTGTGTGTTGCAGCCATGGTTTAACGTGCACCTATACATTTCTATTGGGATATATTTCCCATGGTTAGTGCTGACCCCCTTTTTCCCTTTCTGCCCTTGTCAGGGCGATTTCTCTGCTGTTGATAGGCAGAGACTTTCCATCTCCTGCTTCCAGCATAGGGCTACATCCCTGGTCACCTTTGCATTCCAAGTCACGCCTCCAGCAGTGAGCGTCCGGGTTTCCAGAGTTGGCTGTCTGCCTTGCCGGCCTGATCCATCTCCTGGTTTGGCGACACAGCAGATCCACATTAAATCTCTAACAAATATCTATCTAGAGAGCCTCCCTTTGATCCTGAGGGTGGGTAACGAGAGAGACTCCATAAAGTTCCGGCCCAAATTCTTCACACTTCCCTTATGTTCTTTACATAACGACGCATAGTATTTAGCAAACGTATCATACATTTTGGGTTAGTGGTTGTGGTGTTATGCGGGGTATATAGTTTAAAGATTTAAAGATTGAGTTCATCTTTTAACTTTCACACAATTTTGTTGCTAGTAGCCGGTCTGGTTTGTTTGCATATTTGTAATATTTATATTTAGTCCACTGTAGCGCCCTGGAAAACATAATTTTACTACGGATATAAATTACAGAGCCAAACAGACTCCAACAGGTCGAACTACAAAAACAGAGAAGCAAGGGAGATTTAAATAGATAAAACAAGTGGCAAATCAGGGCGTCTCACGTCATAGGGATCTCCACCAATCCCCACACGCCAGCAGTTATAGTATGTAGATCAAATTGAAGATAAAATATGTATTAAAACTTTTTCTTTCTTTTTTTAGTCTGCATAGCCTGCATAAATATATAAAATAAATACATAAAAGGAGTTTGCAATTGATGAGGGTTGGAAAAAACAATTAAAATAAATAATTCATAATAAATCACAGGGTAAACAGCTGTTATATCAACAGGAAACAAGATGCATACAAAATAGTTGGTATCCATGCATAATTAATAGAGATGAGTGAGTATACTCGCCAAAGGCAATTGCTCGAGCGAGCATTGCCTTTAGCGAGTATCTCCCCCGCTCGAGACTTCAGGCTCGGGTGCCGGCGCGGGGGAGCGGTGAGTAGCGGCTGTCAGCAGGAGGGAGCGGGGGGAGAGAGGGAGAGAGAGATCTCCCCTCCGTTACGCCCCGATCTCCTCCGCAGCTCCCTGCCCGCTGCCGGCACCCGTACCTGCAGTCTCGAGCGGGGGAGATACTCGCTAAAGGCAATGCTCGCTCGAGCAATTGCCTTTAGCGAGTATACTCGCTCATCTATAATAATTAATAAAAAGTTCATAAAAGAAAATACCCCAAAACAATCCCTCTAGGTTGGCGGGCAGCCCCAAAAAGTGATTTTACTTGAAGAGGAGTGTTATCGTAAGATGTGCAATCGTGAAAAGTAGGGTGTGAAAATGCAATAATTATAATAATAATAGGCAGCAAAATAATACATTAAAATAATTTAAAAATGTATATCTATATTAACTGATTTTCATTAGTTCATTAAGTCCATTTTGAAATGAGTGTTTAACTTGTATATCCAAAAGGATTCTGTCACGGCGTGATAGTTTGTGCTCCTGGGTCTTGTGGGGCTATCCACTTTCCGAAGTACATCTCTGCAGGTGGGGCTGTTTTGGCTGGCACTGTGAGGATTACTCTAACCAGCCAATCACCTGGGGTCTCTGTATGCAAATACAAGCCCCTCAAGATAGAGGTTGATGGTTGTTATATATCCTTACTGAACTTTGGTGATAACATGCATGCTGTGTAGATCCCTGCATGTTTCTTTGTGTCTAATTCTGTCTCTCTGGTTTCTGGTCTGCATGCATGAGGTTCTGTTTGTATTCCCTTTTTGTCCTTAGGTGCCTGAATCCCCTCAGTCCATGGGTGGGCAGACGCCTGAATCCCCTCTGTCCCTGGTGGGCGGATACCTGAATCCCCTCCTTCCCTGGCTGGCAGATGCCTGAATCCCATCTGTCATTGGGTAGGCGGAGGCCTGAATCCCGTCCGTCCGTGAGTAGGTGTAGCCCTGAATCCCATCCATCAGTGGGTGGGCGGAAACCTGAATCGCCTCCGTCACTGGGTGAGCAGAGGCCTGAATCCCCTCCATCCCTGGCTGGCAGATACCTGAATCCCATCTGTCATTGGGTGGGCGGAGGCCTGAATCCCCTCCGTCCGTGAATAGGTGTAGCCCTGAATCCCATCCATCAGTGGGTGGGTGGAGGCCTGAATCACCTCCATCAATGGGTGAGCGGAGGCCTGAATCCCCTCCGTCCCTGGTGGGCGGATACCTGAATCCCCTCCTTCCCTGGGTGGGTGGACGCCTGAATCCCCTCCATCCCTGGGTGGGTGGACGCCTGAATCCCCTCCATCCCTGGGTGGGTGGACGCCTGAATCCCCTCCATCCCTGGGTGGGTGGACGCCTGAATCCCCTCCATCCCTGGGTGGGCGGATGCCTGAATCCCCTCCATCCCTGGGTGGGCGGACGCCTGAATCCCCTCTGTCCCTGAATGGGTGGACGCCTGAATCCCCTCCGTCCCTGGCTGGCAGATGCCTGAATCCCATCTGTCATTGGGTGGGCAGAGGCCTGAATCCCCTCCGTCCGTGAGTAGGTGTAGCCCTGAATCCCATCCATCAGTGGGTGGGCGGAAACCTGAATCGCCTCCGTCAGTGGGTGAGCGGAGGCCTGAATCCCCTCCGTCCCTGGCTGGGCAGATGCCTGAATCCTATCTGTCCGTGGGTGGGCGGAGGCCTGAATCCCCTCCGTCTGTGTGTAGGTAAAGGCCTGAATCCCATCCATCAGTGGGTGGATGGAGGCCTGAATCACCTCCATCAGTGGGTGAGCGGAGGCCTGAATCCCCTCCGTCCGTGCATGGGTGGGCAGACGCCTGAATTCCCTCTATCCGTGGGTGTGCAAATGTATGGTCAGTCAGAATGATGTCCTATCTACGGAGCTTTCAGTCCCCTTTGTATCTGAGGTATCTGTGTTGTCTGAACTATGTCCTGTCTAACTTTGAGGCTGTTTCCTGGTTCCTGGAGATTTGCTTGTGTTTCTTTTTCCTTTTGCACTATTTGCTGGAGTTAATACTATGTGTCATCTGTGACACTGCTTCCTGCTGCCTTTGAAGGAGAGTCAGTTTGGCCCTAGGTATCCTGATGTAGGGCCGTCCTTGTCCGGACAATTACTCTGCTTATAGGCATGTTTCTCCTCTCTGGTTAGACCAGGGTCAGATGTCTCCCTGTTGTTTGAATGAGAATGTAATTGTATACTTGTCTAGTCTAATAAAATGATCATGTGTTTTGTATATCAGAGTGGTGTCTGTTTACGTCCAGATTCTTGCTGTCCTATTTGTCTTAGGGCTTATTTCTATGCAGATTGAGGGCATTTGTTCCACATGGTAATAGGTGGTCCTTTGTGGATGCCTTATGCATGTTTATGCAGAAAAAGGTAAATAAGCCCTGCAATGAACATGACAAATTCCCTAAGTTTCAATTTTTGGAATATAAGTTGGCATCTTGCAAAAAATTTGGATCAGAGTTGTGGGCCAAAAATGTCTTGATATGCTTTGTAGCGCAAATTTGTTAGCTATGTTAGATTTATGTTTGTTCACTCTATTATGTATTAGCTAAATCGTACGGCCTACATATTGCAATTTACTTGGACATTGAATAAGGCAGATAACATAGCCTGAACTGCAGTTAGGAAAAGATTTAATGTAGTAATTAGTGATCAGAAGGTCTTCTTTTTGTGTGAAATTGTAAGACAACATAAACAGCGTTGTTTGCCGCACCTTAAAGAGCCGACTAAGGAGGGGGAAATACCGGAGGGTTTTGCCTTTTTTTTTTACATAAACAGCTATGGGCTAAGAGGTTGTGTAATTTTAAAGATTTCCTGTATGTAATGTAGGAATCTTGAGGAATTCTGTCCTCTAGTAATGGATCACTCTGAAAGGATATGCCAGTGTTTTCTTAAAATATTTCTTACTAATTTATAACCGGAATTATAGGTGGTGATATAGTTTTGTGTATACTTGTGGCTGTGTTCGGGAACATTTTATGGCCTTTTTTGGAAACCTTAACAAACGCGTAGACCTCATAAAGTTAATTAACTTTACCACTCGGGTTTCACTCTTCAAGAACAGTAGTGACATTCCTCCTTTTTTTTCACATATCCATTGTTTCAAGATGTGTAAGCTGCCTATGCCATAGGCACTAATGCAACCCCATATCATCAGGGATGCAGGCTTTTGAACTGTGCAGTTATAACAAGCTGGTTGGTCTCTCTCCTATTGAGTCTGCAGGACACGGCATGGTTTCCAAAAAGTCCATTTTAAATTACTTTGGCCGAGAGAAGATGCTGGCATTTCTGGATTGTATTGATATATGGCTTCTTCTTTGCATGATACAGCTTTAACTTGCATTTGTGGATTGCGCTGCAAACTGTGTTCACAGATAACAATTTCTGGAAGTATTCCAGAGTCCATACAGTGGTCTGCATTACAGAATCATGCCTGTTTTTAATGCAGTGACGCCTGAGGGCCTGTACATCTCCAGCGTCCAATATTGACTCACGACCTTGTCTCTTGAGCATGTAAATTCCTCAAGATTCTCTGAATCTTTTGATGATGTTATTTACTGTAGAAGTCCTCACAATTTTACATTTGAGGAACATTGTTCTGAAATTGTTCCACAATTTTTAGATGCAGTTTATCACAGATTAGTGAACCTCTGAACACTTTCGCTTCTGAGAGCCTCTGTCTCCCTAACTTGCTGTTTTTATACAGTTATATAACTTAGTAGAAAATTGACCCTCCAGCTGTTTTTCATTAATACCACTTACTTTTCTAACTTTTTGTTAACCTTACTGCCATGTCCAAGCAGGATGTGCTGGATCCGAAAGCCTCAAAGACTCAAGGGATATGAACAAACAGACTGCAAGTGCACACAAAACAGTGGTAAAGAATAAACAAAATAGACACCAGGGAAACACTGTCCCTATAAACTCTTTACCCATGTAACTCTATGCAGGTAACTCGCCCTAACAAGGGCGTACCTGACCACATACCTAGCCCACTAGCAGTCCCTACGTGGGAGAGGAGAAAACCACAGAGAACAAGATATCAACAATAGTAACTTCACTACTTAGCTCAGCGAAGAATCAGAAAAGCAGGAGATACAGCACCAAACTCTAACTTCCACCACAGTTAGAGGGAGACTGAATTAAGCAGCAATGAGCTAAGTGCAAAGCCAGGTTAAATAGTCCTCCCAAATTACCCACGGGTGAGATTAAGCAAGTCTCACCTAAAACCACTCCCACCAGATCTAGAAGATGAAGAGAACCAAAAACAAGACCTGAACCAGACCTTCACCCACCTTACATATTACTAGAGAACTGATGCATTTTACATCGTGGAGAGAACTTCGTATTATTAACAGATTACACTTTGAGGAGCTAAAGAGATAGGCAGCTCAGTTCAGAAAGGAAAGGAAAAGAAAGGTCCATAGTTAGAACAAGTGCAGGTCAAAAGTCAACTGTATGAGATCAGCACTACAGACATAAAAGAACTGCCAGAACATAAGACTGATTCAGAAATAGGACATCCAGTTAACTAGACAGCAGCCATGACATAAGCATGAATGACAAAGAACTGTTGTCCAGGCAAAGCAGAAGGGATTCTGAATACATGTAACAGATTTTGCACATGCAGCTCAGCATGGATGTCAAGGTCATTCCAGTACACAAGAGGTAACGTCATATCACAAGTGTGGCAATGACTAGTGTGATGGTAAAACGGCTGATAATTTTTTTTTAAAAAAAGCTTCTTGCCCCTATCTAGGGGAAGGTCTTCTAAACTCTACATTTTGCACTGATCAGTTTAATTGACCTTTGTATAATAGGGTGCTTTCACACATGGCAGAGAAATCCACCATGGAAAAATCTGCATGTTTTATGCGTGAATTTGGACAAAATTTCTTGTGGAAATGCTGTGGATTTGTAAAGTGTAAAATTCATGGCAATTCTGCTGCAAATTTATTCAAAATCAGCATGAAAGACATGCGGATTTTGGTGTAGATTTGTCCAGAATATATTTTTCCCAAAGTTTGTAAGAAACCTCAGTAATCAAAAATCAGTTCAAAAATTGTTAAATTTCTACCAAACATGGCAAGAAAATATGGATGTAATGTTTGTATGATCAGCAGTATTTATAACAGTGGCTTCTTGTACTCTCCTGATGATGGTAGGGTGCACATGAGACCATATGACTTGGAACATAAAACTTGTGAACACTCGTCCTCTTTGCTAAGAGACTGTAATATAGCTGCTAAGTTTATTTTTTTCCCCTTTATTTATAGATTTCTACATCAGTTTGTTTGCCATCAGCAAGAATTTGGTATAAAAGATGTAACTGTTCTATAAAACTATCCATTTGTGTCACTAAGGCCCAATGTCCACTTGGACGCATGGATTCCACTGCTGAATCCTGCAGAATAATCCAGCTATGCACGCAGACATCGAGAGCAAAAAACATTTTCTTACCTGTCCAGCTCCAGCACGGATCTCCTCCCTTCAGCACGGCGGATACCCCAGGGCCATGCCGGACGCATGCACAGCGCAATTTATAAAAAAAATCTGCTTTCCCGCAGATCCATGGCACGTCTACAGTGACAGCTATGGCTGTGCCACAGATCACACGACTTCCATTGACTTCAATCGAAGCCGTTCCGCGGAATAATGAAGCATGCTGCGATTTCTTTCCGCGCATGCGAGCTGCACGCCCGGAAAAAAATAACATCCACATGCTTTAAATTGTCTTGCAGATGCTAATGCATCCCTATGGGCGGCTAGGGGAGGGGATCCCCCGCGTGGGAGACTCGAGTGGATTCTATAATTAAAATCTGCTCGTGGACATTGGGCCTCAGGGTTCGTTCACATCAGAGTCTGATGTTCCTTTAGGAACCTCCATAGCTGAATTTAATTTAAGAAAAGTATGAAATATGTATTTTGTCCCGTAGAAAGCTGGAAGAGTGGCTGGAAAGACCCCATTAATCCATTCAGCACCATTCCATTCCTTCATAAGATGAAACCATTCATCCAAAGGATGCTATTTATCTGCTCCCCAAATGGAGCTAATGTAAACCAACCCTTATTCTTAAAGGACTGCTCTGGCAAAAGCTCATTGTTCCATCCCTGCCCCTCTCACGTGATTACCCGTCACACTCTGGAGGTCTCCTCTGTGTAATGCAGCCACTTCCATGCAGTGCAGCCTCCTGTCTGATGCTTATCAGCTACTATCTCAATGGTGAGACTTTTTACATCAGTCCCATGATGCATCAGCACTAGTGATGAGTGAGCATACTCGCTAAGGGCAATTGCTCGAGCGAGCTCCGCCCCGTCACATGTGCCGATTCCAGCCAATCAGGAGGCTGGAATCGGCAATGGACCGCACAGAGCCCATGGTGCACCATGGGAGAAGACCCGCGGTGCACCATGGGAGAAAACCGCAGTGCATCCCTGGGAAAGGACCGGCGGCCATCTTAGGGAGAAGATTTTTATAACTCCATATTTCGTCGGATCGGTGAGTAGCAAGCGGTTTAAAAACCGCTTTAAATTGCTATTTTATGCCAGGGGGTGACAGGGGGAATGGGGTAATGTAAAATTTTGATGTTTGCCGCGAGACAACCCCTTTAACTACTGCCCCAAAGCTATTACAAGCTGCATTTCCTTTCTGGTCAGCTTCTTTGGGAATTCAGTGCACTTGATGAGCTTCTTTACCTGTGGTCCAATGAAAACACCATGATGGCTTGCAGGATGTCTCTAAAACCCATTGTTACGATCGTGTGGGCAAACTAAGCACGGGGCCCACACGATCGTGACCAAAGAGTGATACACAAGGGTTTCAGACAACTGGCCCTGAACTACAGGGAGGATGACATGGCCCTACCTGAGCGGGGACATCACCCTAATAAAGGGCGGCCCAGCGGTCTTCGGATCTGGGCCCTAGCTGCTCCTAGGAACCATGCCACCAGAACAGGACACATTCACATGTCACATGACAGAACAACAGGACACACAGAGCCAGAAAACACATCATACAGCAGCCAAAATGCAACCACTAGTAACTGGTGATAGGTTATATATAAATTCCAGGTATTAGTTCACATTTTGATCAAAACGTGGAAGCTAGCGGGCCATCTCACGTCTCCTGGCTATACCGCTAGTCCCTACACTAACCAGGAGTCCAGCGGCACCGGAAACAGTTCACACAGCAAGCTGCACAGCACAGAATATGTTGGCGCTATACAAATAAAGATTATTATTATATTATGGCCTTTGAATGTCGATACCAAGAACAGTACAATGACAGCATGATGGGAGACTACTAGAGGTGAGCGAGCATACCTTTTCTCTCGAGCGGGCAGGTACTCGCTAAGGGCAATGCTCACTCAAGCAATTGCCCTTAGCGAGTATGCTCGCTCATCACTAGAGTTTACATATGGGGACTAATTCGGGAAAGTGGTGTGCAGTACCACTATAAAAGTAAAAATTTGTAATTTGTTATCCATTTACATATATGGCGATATGCAAAATACAAAACTCATTCTCCTGAGCACAAAAGCAAACTTTGGAAGGCATAATGGCCATTTTCTACATTTTTTAGACATAAGAAAGCAGGAAATAACACTCACTTACCGAGGACAAAAAGTGTGTTACACAGTGTTATAGTTGGGACGTCCTGTTAAGAGATTTTTCATTGGGGCCCATCAATTTTAAGTCACGCCTCTGTATGGAACACTCTACTACAGAGACATGAGACGCTTTTCCAGTATTCATTTTTGATAACAGGTATTGCTTGAGCCATACACCACCTTATCAGTTTGCATAGAACGTCTTCATTATTAATTACCACCTTCCAATGATCTTAGTGTTTGTGCCAGCAGCATTATAGGTAAGAGCAGTTTATTCAATGACACATCTGCACTCCTCGCAGAAGCAGATCTGAGAATGTATCCATGACCCAGTTTTATGCCAAAGCTGGAAACTTTTCAAAAAGAGTTTAAAAAATGTAGATAAAATGTAACATAACTAATGAAAACATTTCCGTAACAGGGAGCGCATGATCAGAATTTTTAGTATTAGTGCTTTAATGTTTCTATTGCTTCGCTATTGAAAATCCTGGAAATTCCCTAATTATAATTAATCTTTCATTATTTATGCCCAGAAGCAGTAAAAAAAAAAAACAACTCAGGCTTTATTGCACCATTTGAGAAATGACTAATTGGTTGTTTTATGGTTTTGAGTGGGAGGGGACTTTTTTCGTGAGCCTTTTAAAAATATAATAAATACTTCACAGACATAAGTCAAACTATAATTAGACTTTTCCTCCTTTAACTTGTCCTACAGACAGACCTGATGCATCTACACCAGTGTACCCTTTCCATACGTTGTATATACACTATTAACATAGTGAAAGATATACTGTTATGTACCTTAGACTGAATTGGATGGACATATGTCATTTTTTTGCCTTACGTACTATCTTACTATAGTGCAACAGCACAGAGGATTTAGCAGTTAAAGGGATATTCCAGGCTTTTACAACTAATGTCTTATCATCTGGATAGGTCAACAGTAGAGATGAGCGAGTATATCGCTAAGGCTAACTACTCAAGCGAGTAGTGCCTTAGCCGAGTATCCTCCCGCTCATCTGTAAAGATTCGGGTGCCGGCGCGGGTGACAGATGAGTTGTGGCGGTGAGCAGACAGGAGCAGGGGAGAGCGGGGGGGGGGGGGGGGGGGGGAGAGAGATCTCCCCTCTGTTCCTCCCCGCCGCTTTCCGGACCTTTAGAGACGAGCGGGAGGATATTCGGCTAAGACACTACTCGCTCGAGTAGTTAGCCTTAGCGAGTATACTCGCTCATCTCTAGTCATCAGTAGTTGATTGATTGGTGTTCACCCACCGGTCAGCTGATCGCCTGGCCCGCTATTAGTGGAGCCAGATGACGTCATCGCTGCACAGGGCCGGAAGTGCTATAGCAGCTTCACTCAATGGAAGTGCTGTGTTTCTATTACACTTCCAGCTCCTGATTATGGTCAGGACTGGACATCTGGTTCAGTCTGTAATGAGAAGCAAGAATTGTAATAGGAAGCAGCACTCCCATTGATTTCAAGAGGAGTGAAGCCGGCTAGTACACTTTCTCCCCAAACCACTGATGATGACGTCTGTCCCCTGCTGCACTAACAGCAGGCTGGACATTCAGCTGATTGGCGGTGATCTTGAGTGGTCAACCCCATCGATCAACTACTGTAAAATCTTGGAATACCACTTTAAGGATGCCAAGTGAAAAGAGGCCATGTGAATACACCCATTAGAACAAACTCGGCCCAATATCTCGCTCGGCAAGCTATGTTTTACCTGCGGATGCGAGGCAAATTTTAGCAAAAATGCCTCACATCACATCTGTAAAAATTCTGATCCTTTTGCACGAGTTTAATGCTCGATAGAGGATCAGACGTGTTGCCCATTGATTTCAATAGGAAACCTCACATCGCATGGCATGCGAAAACCATGTGATGCATTAGAGGTCCCATTGAAATCAATGTGCGATGTGTTCCGAGGAACACGAAGAGATAGGACACGATTTTTTCCTGCAAACATCGCTCATGTATATGACTCCATTCATAAGAATGAGGTTCATAATCACATGAGATTTGTGCGTCTCGCAACGCACAAATCTCACGCAAATTTCTCGGCCGTGTGATAGCGGCCTTGTATTGAAGTTTTTCACTGTGGATTTCATCTGGTGAAATCCATGGTGAATCTGCACTAAAATCCATAAGTATTACAAGCAGACTTTGCCAAGAATTTTGACTCAGCTCCATACCCAAAATCCTCAGCAAATATCCTGCTGCGGAAATGATGTACCCTAAAAGCCGTTTTCTTCTCTCTATTAGATTGCATGTATGAGACTGGGCTAATGAATTTCAAGATTTACAATTATTGGTGAGCGGTTGGAAAGACAGTGGGCGATCTGTAATATACTGCTGGAGACCAAGGGACCTATGTACCGTTTTTAATTGGAGCCCTCAGCTATCTGCGTCTGCCCCGACTCTATTGATGTTGTTTTCAAATCTCTCTAAAATATCCATTGGTGATTCGCGATTGATCTGACTAGAGATGCAGTATGCAGCAGTCATACCAGAGTCTCTGAGACAGAAACCCAGCTTCAGGCAATAAACATGTGCTATTTGATCTTGTGTGAGGCTATGAAAATACATGCTGACATTTAACACACAAATAATTTCTACAAACGCAAATTAAATAAAGGCAAGGTCTACATTCAGGCTTGGGCTCCACAGCTGCATGACGCTAGCCACAATTTACTGTAAAGTTTGCAAATGACAAAGTATGTTGCAACCATGTAATTCTTACAATTCACACTATTCTTTCCCAAAAAGAATCAGTGAAGTACGTCCTAGTATGGATATGTCCACATGGGGAAAGATTCAGTATAACATGTACTTTATTCATTTATATCTCTGCACATCCTGAGCTGAAGAGTCCAATGGGCGGAGCTATCAGTGATTGACAGCTGTGTATGACTGTGCATAAAGGGGCAGCTGGCAATCACTAGTAGCTCCGCCCACTGGACTCTTCAGCTCAGGATGTGCAGAGATATAAATGAATAAAGTACGAGTTATACTGAATCTTTCCCCATAAAACTATATATCAATCTACTCGGCTTCTCCTGCTCTATAATATCATGCCTGCAGTTTGACAGATTCCATTTAATGGGACATTGGCAGAAAGTTCTGAAACAAATCTGCCATGTATGAACATAGCTTTACACGGGACGATTCGTCAGGCAACAGATGTCCAGCAGGTCGTCCCACATTCTTTTACACAGGAACAAGCATCACTTATGAATGGGTGGGCCAAGGATCGTTTCAGCTCGCCCGCCTCCATTCACAGAAAGCAGGCAGTTGTTCATAAGTGATCGACTGCCAGATTACACGGAACGAAACGTCATTCAGTTTTCTGCATTCAGAAACTGAATGACAAACGAGAAGTGAACGACTCCTCATTCGTCTTTCAGTCAGTGCCTGCATTTACAGTGAACGATAATCGTTCCGTGTAAAAACACTTTTACAAATGCCATCTTGGAAATGGACAATCAAACATTAAAAACAATGCTTATTCCCTCCCACAAGGACTAGTTGTTGGCAAGTTCTACATCTTCTGGCATCATACTTCCTGCCCAGGTGAGGGTTGTCATTGCCATCAACACTTCTGTCACAATGCAATGGTCAGCAGGAGGAAACCTTCATTATTGCTCTCAGAAAGATCACATCATACACACTTTGTATCTTAGCCCCTGTGTTCTGTCCAGATACAGCTTTGTATGTTCTAAATTCATCTCTATGGGAGGTGCACACAGAGAAAGAGTCAATCAGCTGGCTTGTGTCAACTTCACGGGGACGCAGCGCTGGAACGGGGCACCCGGTGAGTATGAAACCCAGCTCCCTGGATTCGCCGTTCCCTCACCTTTAAGCCCCGTAGTATAGTTTATAAAGCTCAGAGGTGATGACAGGTTCCCTTTAAGGTGTCCTCTATAAAAACAGTACCAAAAATGTTGGTAATTTTGCAAAACCGTCTCATATAGTTTAACTAGTTGATATCATCCATATATTTGTTATTTAAAGAAGCTGTTCAGCTTTACAAAAAAGGTTTGTATTTTTACAGAAACAGCACTACTTTTGTCCATTGGTCATGTCTGGTACTACAGGTAGGTCTTTTTAAAGGCATATCAGTGGCAAGGCATGGGTACGAAGCTGTGGAGGTGGCATGTAGAAGAGCAGGACGCCATGACTTGGAGCTCAGTCGCCCCGCCTCTCTGACTCGAGGTGGTATGATTTGTATACTCAGTGCCAGAATATAAAAGTTGATTTTTACTGCAATTACAAATATTTAACAGTATGCGTGACAAAGGGCATAGAGCGCTATCAGGGATAACTAGCTGATTGGTGGGGGTCTGACAGCTGGTATCCCCACCACCACCGATAGCCAAAATGGGGGTCCTGAATTCCCCTGGCAAGATGAATGGAGTGGCAGCACGCATACTTGTCCACTGCTCCATTGATTTAAATGGGAGAACAAAAATACCTGAGTTTAAGCATGTGAAAGTATTGAACTGACCTATGTTCCACTTGTTATTCAGGGATTAGTACAGTTTAGTCCAAAGCTCGTAAAAGCAGCGTATACTGGATTGAACTGGGCCTTGCCAATGGGGGCTTGAGCATTTCCTGGAAGCCATATTAAGTCATTCCTTACTCTTATCAATGTAGTTTATGATTGGATAGCACACCCAGTTGGGTTGGCTAACATGCCCAGCCAGCCCCCTTTTGTCATTGAATGATTTACTATAATATAGTTATACTTTTTATTACTTTTTTTTTACTTTTGCATTAAAACTCTTGAATGTGATCTACTTCCCTTCAGAAGAGCTCTGGAACAAGACCTAATCGCTCCATTTTGTGTTCCTCTCTGATACACCTAACAAAGAAATTAGGCGTACCTGGTTGATGAAGCTTCAGTACCTCTTAAGTACCACCTAAATTAAGAGATTTCTCTGACAAGCGCTCAGCCATCTCTGTTGCTCTCATTGAAATGAATGGCAACGCTGGAGATAACCAAGTGATTGAGTTTGACTATTTTTGGCACTCCCATTGAAATTAATGGCACGTTGGATGAGCATGTAAACTGCCGTTGCATTCATTTTGCCAGTCTCTCAGGTGTATACAGAACCCTCATTTTGGCGATCACTGGGGGTCCCTGTGGTCAGAGCCCCGCCAATCAGTTCATTATTCCCTATCCTGTAGATAGGGTATAACTTAATCTTACTGGAATACCCCTTAAAGTGAGCAAGATTCACTTGAATGGAGATAAGCTGCAATACCAGACACAAACCCTTTAAAGGGGCTTCCACATCACAGAATGTGATGACATATTGCTATGATATGCCATCTCGCTAATCCTGAGAATGAAGGAAGGAGGCTCCACAGCTGCCAACTTTGAAGGGGGTGCAGTGCTAAACCCGCACTGTAGTCCCTTCATTTTCAGAACTGTTGAGGGACCTGGCAGCCAGACTCCTGCCTGTCAGAAAGCACTTTTTGTGGTGGGAAATCTATATTACAAGCTAATTCTGTGGCAAAATCCCCAAAAAGTAAATCGGAATTTATTCACATGTGGATTTTGCAGCAAATTTCGCTTAGGACCATGCAATGGCTGAAAATTAACCCTTTCCAATCCACTGTCTGATGTCTGAAGACGTTATGATTTAAGGCTGTACAGCTTTGATGTTGGAAGACGTCCGTCGGGGTTCTCTTACTGTATATTGCCAGCCTCTCTGCTGTCGGAGCCTATCCAACGTGTCACCTCATGCAGTACTGGCTTTAGCCAGCAGATAGCGCCGTTGTATAACGGCAGAAAAAGAGTAAGCCCCCTAGGAAAACCAAGATACAAATTGGACTGGAAAGGGTTAATGTGCAATTTCCATGAGCAAAATGCATTGGGTAAGGCATGTGACGATTTCAATTGTCTGCAACAATTATGGCACATAGGACACCGAAAACAGGCTGATTGTATTTTTAACTTATTTTTCAGCTTGTAGACAAGTTGCGCAAAGGAATTAGCTTTTGTTGATTCTGTCATTTTAAATGTAATTTTTAAACCGATGCCTTTTCGTCTTCTCATTTCCTTTACAAATGTCTAATAATGAGGCTTCTGATGTTGGGTAACGGCAAACAGCGTGTTTTGCTGTTCTTCTTTAGTAACCCAAGAGCTGACTTCATTATTCTGTTTGAAATAAAGATGACATAAAAATGTACAAAATGTTGTGGCTTCTATTGATCATACACTGATTATGGAAAAAAGCGCGACAGCGCATGGCACTTTTTTTTGTAGAATTCTCAAGGAATCCATAAGAAGTAAAACCTGTGAGCTGTCGTGTAATGCACCTATAAGATTCTGTGGGCCCATAACCCACGGACATATCTTGGGTTACACCCATACATCCCTATGCTTTGCCTGGGTCTGCTTTTTTCATTTCTGCACGTCATCCATTTTTTTCTTATACGCAAAAAAAATGCAAGGAGGCTCAATTTTTCTCTAGCATTGTTTTCATGGTGTGGGAAAAACTGAGCCAGGCTAGCTTTTTTTTGTGAACCCATTGACTTGAATGGGTAACTATTGTCCAGGAAATCTGCTCAAAAGAGGCCATGGTGCGATTTTTTTACATTGACCCTATTGACTATAATGAGTCAGTATGCTGTCCATGTACAGTTGGCAGGGCTTAATTGAATGCTGGTAAAGGTAGACTATACTGCAGTACTGAAGTATTGCACTATATTGTAAAACCAATCAATCACAAGTTCAAGTGCCCTATGAATACTAAATAAATTAAAAATAAGTTAAAGATTTTTTAATTAGTACAAAAAAATAGTAAAACCCTTTCCTCATTTTTACTCTAAAAAAATCAAAACAAAAAAAAAATCCCCAAACATATTTGTCTGTAAAACTCCAATCTATCAAAAAAATGCATTATTTATCTTGCACAGTGAATGCCATCAAAAAGAATACACAATGCCAGAATTGCAGTTTTCTGATAACCTTTCTCTCACAGAAAAACAAATGTATAAAAAGTGATCAAAAAGTTGTATGTACACCAAAATGGAACCAACATAAACTACAGCTCACTCCACAAAAAAACAAGGCATCACATAGTCTGGGCTCTTTCACACGAGCGTATATCAGCCCGCCGTTTTCGCGGTCGGCCGATATATGCTACGATTTGATGCAGTGGATTTGAAATGCATCAGATCATGTGGTCGTATTCCCGCACCATAAAAGCGCTCAGCCGGCCATTATAGTGCCGGGCGCTTTTATGTCGAGCCCAAAAGATAGTCCTGTAACTATTTTTTGGGCCGGAATACGTCGACCATTGCATGGGCTCCTATGGGAGCCAATGACAGCAGCCAGAGAAGGGAGGTGGGAGGAAGTTTAGCAGCGTGACTACTAAATTTCCTCCCCCTTCTCTCCTTCCCTCCGGCTGATTGCAATGGGAGGGGGCAGAGCGGAGCGCCGCCGCATCCTGCCTCGTCCCATTGCTGGCTGCAGACAAGGGGCGAGAGCTTAGCTCCGCCCCCTCCTATTGCAAACAGCCAGAAGGGAGGAGAGAGGAGGTGAGCCAGCAAGGGGAAGGGAAGAGGCAATGGCATGGCGGCCTCTGCGTATATGTGCCAAGGCCCATACCCTCTGAACGAGCGCACAAACATTAGATTTGTGCGCCCGTTCATGAGTTTTTACTCCTTAGATAGTAGCGTATATCGGGCGACTGTTTAAATGGCGGCTGATATACGCTCGTGTGAAAGAGCCCTCCTATTGACAGAAGATAAAAAAAAGTTATGGAGGTGAGAAGATGGCAAAAGAAAGTAAAGATTTTTTAATAGTAGTACAGAGAAAAAAATATATAGATTTGCTATTGGTGTAAAAGTACAGATCCACAAAGTTAATGTTATTTTTAATATACCGTTTACGCTGTAAAAACCCCTCTAAACTGGTGGAATTGTAACTTTTCCATTTTACCTCACTTGGAAATTTCTAAAAGTGTTTCAATACATCATATGGTACTATAAAAGGTATAATTGAAAAATACAACTCACGCCGATAAAAAAAAGTCTTCATACGACAATGTTGATGGAACAATAAAAAAGTGAGAAAAAAATGGCTGCTTATTAAAGGGGCTTTACCAGAGTTTTATCCACAGGATAGGTGATTAGAGTCTGATCATTGGGGATCTCATTGTTGAGACCCCCCCATGAATCCTGAGTACAGCAGTCCTGTGTCCCTATCTTCTCCTCACTGCACCCACCTGCAGGGAGGAGGGAATTGAATGAAGCATCACCCCTCCATTCATTTCAGGGGGGCTGACAGAAATACCCAAGTACAAGCGGGATCAATTTAACTCAGTTTTTCTGCTCCAAGAATGGAACGGAGAGATGGAAAGCCCTAACAGATGTAAACGAGCCCTTAGTCAAACAAGTGAACTTAAGGCCCATTTACATGGAGTGATGATCGCTAAAAGGCGATCATTTTAGTAATAATCGTTGCGTCTAAATGCGCGCCCATGGTGCACTTTTTGTGCACTGCTAGCTGATCATTAAATTCAGTCCAACCTAAAAATCGTCCTTCAGCCTTATCAGCAGTTTTCCATGGGGAGTGCTGATAGCATTGTTTTCCACTGGAGAACAAAAGAACTGAAAGCTGATAAGAGCCCTAGGGCTATTAACTGCTTTCAGCTAAGGCTTCATTTGCACACTTAATGGTTTATGCAAAATGATCGCTCAAAGCTGTCACTGAAACTGTCATTTGAGAGATCTTTGAGCGATCATCGGGCCGTGTAAATGGGCCTTTAACTCCTTAGTGACGAAGCCTATTGGCGACTTAACGACTAACTAATTTTTGTTTCTTTTCAACGTCACTTTTTACTTTTTCAGATGACATAGCCAAATGAGGGCTTGTTTTTGAAGGACAAGTTGTATTTTTAATGGCTTTATTTTTGGGTACATATAGTACAAAGTACTGTATACATTTTATACCTTTTTTATGGTGATTAGGGGAATTAAAAGAAATTCTGTCATTTGGTTTTTTTTTATTGCATTTTTACAGCATTCAGTTTGCAAAATAAATATACAGAGGCTCCCCTACTTGTGAACAGGTTCCATTGCAGGAGCCTGTTCGCAAGTACATTTGTTCGTATATCCGAACAAATGGTTGTATGGAGGGGATCGTGGGTGGATCCCGCTCCATACAATGTCGAGTTCCGGCTGTTCTTACAGTCGGCACCAGTTCCGACGAGTCGCTCGTCGGAGCTGTTAACACTTTAAATGCCGCAGTCAGAATAGACTGAGATATTAAAAGCGTTAAGAGTTCCGACAAGCGGCGCAGCTCATCGGAACTGCTGCCACTGGATATTCCCTGTAGGAACAGCCTGCACCCGACGTTCAGGGGTCCTGTACAGTGTCAGCTTGATAGGCGCTGTTCATAGGCAGCCCTAGGGCCGTTCAGAAGGCCCCTGGCTGCCTAGCGACCTCCCAGTGTTCCGCGATTTGACCGGACAGGCTTGATAGAAGCCTGTCTGGTCCCTGCACAGAGTGATGTAATGCCATAGCATTATATCATACTGGGTAGGACAGATTGTTCGCATCTTGCGAAGTTCATAACTGGAATGTGGGCAAGCAGGGGACTATCTGTACTGTGATAACATTCTTCTCTGGGTCAGCACGATTCAGACATCAAGTTTAGAACGTTTTTTTTTTTATGTTTTGCAATTTTTGTACACAAAAAAACACTTCTTCATTTTAGAGATTTGCTTTTGTGTTGCCGCATTCCAAGAGCCACAGCATTTTTATTTTTCCGTCGATGGTGCTCTATAACGGCTTGTTTTTAGTGGGATGAACTCTGATGATAATCTGTTCAGTCACATCCGTCCTTCGGTCACTCCATGGATCGGTGTTCTCCACACATTCCTGTCTTTCACGGCTTCTTTCAGTTCGGCGATTGACATGTTGGTGGTGGCCTTCATTGTATCTGGCCATCTTGTTCTTTGTCTCCTGATCATCTCCTTCCACTGACCTGGCCGAGCATCAGTACTGTTTCAGGTGAGTTCGCGCGCATCACGAGGCCAAAAAAAGGGATGAACTCTAGACTTACTTTATCCAATTTTTGGGAACATACAAATTTTGATAGCTTTTTATTGCATTTATTTCTAGAGGCAAGACTATCAAAATCTGCGATTCTTGCATGTTTTTTTTCTATTCTTAGCAGCATTAAAATGTTTAATTCATCCTTCAGGCTGGTACGATTACATCAATACTAGATTTATAAAGGGGGGGGGGGGGGGTTGCAACTTTTAAAAGAAAAAAAATGTATTTTTTGTTCATCACTGCATTCAAAGACCCCTGACACTTTCTTTTTTTTGTCAATGGTGTTGTGTGTCTTTTTTTGGGATGAGTTGTACTTTTTAATGGTGCCATTTGTTGATCCATGCAATGTTTTGATCACTCTCTAGTCTGTTTTTGTAAGGATAGGCAAAATTAGAAAAGTGTTGCCATTCTTTTTGTACTTTTTTTTCATGGCGTGCTCTGTGCGGGTTATGTAATGTTCTAACTTTTCTAATGTTTTTTACATAGTAAAGGGGGAAAGGTGGGGTTTTGTGGTTTCTGTTTGTATTATTCTTCTTTTACCACTTTTTTAACTTTCTCTTTTTGTCCCACTAGGGGACTTGAATATTTGCACATCAAGATAGTAGTGCATCAGAAAGCCTATGTGGTCAGCCACAGACTGAGCCTCACAGGCTACCGTATCTGACAGCCCCAAAGGCTTTATTCAAGCCTCTGGGTGCCACAATAACCCATTGGGGTCCAATTCCCTCTGTCCACCTTTTACATGCACGGTCGTACTGACCATGTGTAAAGGCTTAAATAGCAGGAATCGAAGGTCTCTTTGGTTCCCGCAATTAGAGCAAGTGCCTGGCTGTCATCCGACAGCTGAGCGCCAGTTTCCCCGGGCACGGGAGACCTGCGCCTGGCTTCGTTTGTTTTTTTTACGGTGCTGTGGGACTCCATAATGCAGAATGCTACCCGTTCACGTGAGCCTGGCCTAACTTGGTATTGGATTGGAACCACAATTAGAAGCAAGAGGCAGGATTTTTGGTGTGAACGCTATACTTTTTACCTAAAGCCTCATTCACACAAGTGCGTCCAATTTTTGGTGTGTAAAAAACAACTTTCATGCTTCTGTCTGTTTGTATGACGTCTGTACGCATAGTGTGCATCTATTTGCCATTGTCCGTGTCATCCGTTTTTTTTTCTTGCGCAAAAAAAAAAACTGAAGGAGGTCCAAGTTGAGTAAACGCCCCCTGTGTGTATTCCACTTTTTTTTGGTGTATCCATTGACTTGAATGGGCAACTGTCGTCTGAGAGGTACGACCAGGACTGGCTGCCATTTTTTTTTCACAGTCTTTGTAAAAAAACGTATGCCTCTATAGCGTCATTGACTGTAATAGCTCCGTGTAGTGTCCGTGTGCATTCGGTTGCAAATACGGACAGGACGCGTACAGGAAATGTGCTTGTGTGAACCAGCCCTTACTTTTCCATACATCTAAAGAGTGATTGATTCAGAGGTCAGGCTACCCAATGAGATGTGAGAGCGGCCTCAGGGCGGTCTCACACGGGAGACAAAAACGGGTGATTTTCTGCCGGATGTGGAAGTCAGTAAAAAAGCAGATTATGAAACCAATGATTAAGGCCTCCTGTTCACGGGCGTTTTTGCTTTGTGTTCCCTGCGGTGATAATCCGGCCGCGCGGAATGCAATGCACGCTTTCCATCTGTTAGATAGGCTGACCGCGGAGATGCGTCACCTGGCTCCTGCTCCCCGGCGGCAGAGATCCGCCGCAGGATACCGCAACGCCCATGGACAGGCAGCCTTACAAGGGTTTCCTTCCCATCTGCAGTGTTTTCACTGATGCCATGTGGAATGGCAAAAGAATTGCGTTGCGCTCTATCTTTTTGTGATGTGCGATTTTTGATCTCCCATGTTTCCCTATGGAGCCTCCTTTGGGTTGGGATTTTAATTTTAGAAAGTCCTATTGACTTTCGCAGAAAAAAAAACCGCACAATTTTCTCACGTGACGCAACGCTGGCGGCAGCCATGCAGGATTACTAAAAAAAAAAACTGGAACAAAGACGTGATGGCAAACTCACAATCGCCCGCGTGAAGCTAGCCTAAGGCCGACTCCCGGATGTATTTGCGCGTGCGATACGCAGTGAATAGAAGCCGTCAATTCCAATGGTTCCTTCTCATGCGCGTATTGTGCGGGTGGATTTGAGCTGCACAAAAAAAAATGTTCCTGCATATTTGTGCACCGAAGTCCCTGGTAGAGGTCAATGGGGATCTGCGATACGCAAGGAGACGCGGGGAACGCTGCAGAATTGCGCAGAGAAGAAAAAAAACAAACTCTGAAGCGAATTAGCCGTATCAATCGCTGCAGTTGTTTGCCGCACCGTAATGAACACATCCTGCGGGCCGAAGAAGCACAGCAAAGTTCGCTGATATGCGTCCAAAAACTCATTCATTGCGCAAACGCATTGCACTAATTGTGCGCAAATCCTCATACGCTCTGCATTATTACACTCCAGCAGGGCTTCACACTGTATTATGAGGCGTCCATCATAAAACTCTTCCCTCACCCCCTATAGAGCAACAGCCATCCTCTAACCGTCCCTCCCCTCTCAGCAGCCATATTACCTGTGAGGAAGCGCTCACCTGGAGCGCCCCGCCCACTAACCCCCTGCGTCACCAGCGACGTCATTTCTCGGTGGCCCACGTGCCCCGCCCACCTCGCCTGACCGTTAGGTTAGAAAAAAAACAGAACAGTTTATCCATCGCCCCCCTAAAAACAGAAGTGAATCATAGAGACTATAAGCACAGCTAGAGCGTCCGCACGGAGCGCACAGGCCGCGGCGGGCGCCCTCCGGCGGGGATTGGCGCGCTCAACAGCTTCCTCCGAAAAGGTCTTGTCGCAATGACGTGGACGGCTGCAAAGCACCGCCCTCTACCCGCAGCCAATCAGCGCGGCGTTCGCCTGGGGTTTGGCGGTTACGCTACTGGAAGGAGGCGTTCGGGGCGCTGCGCTGTGTGACTGGACTTCAAGGAAGGAGACGGCACAACGGGCAGGAGGAGGAGGAGTGACCCCGCTCCCCCCTACCTACCGTCGGTGCGGTGTGTGAGCCTCTGCTGCAGGCCGGACACCCTCCCCCGAGGCTGGAGGAGCTGCATGCGGGGGGAGGACGCGACCCCGTTCTGCGCACCATGGTGTTCCTGAAGCTGCGGGAGCAGGTGAGAGCGGCCCAGGTTCCCGGGAGCTGTCAGCCAGGGCGGTGTGCTGGCGGAGGTGGGCATGTGCCAAGGCTGGGCAGTGCTGGCATGGCTGCTGGTACCCCTCCTCGCCATGTGATTTATTAGGGGGGGGGGCTGGGGTGCACATTGGGGGGCAGCATGCAGATCTAGGGGGCAGTGGGCAGATCTAGGGGGATTTTAGTAAGGGGCGCCGGGATCGTCTGTAGGTGGTGTGAAGCGGAGTCTGGCGGGTGCTGCGAGGCGCTCGGGCTGCCAGGAAGCGGCACATTGTGGTCGTTGTCCGCGTACCCCTATAATCCCGATGAAGTTGGGGTTACCGGTTGGGTGCGTGGCCTTCCCCGGGCTTGTAGACCACCGATACCGCCTGGCTGTGCTGAGGCCGGCAGCACACGGATGTACTTGTGGCGCAGTAAGCGGTGACTTCAATCGGTTCACTCACATTGGCGTATTTTTTTTGCCCACACCAAAAAAAAAAAGTTCTCTTCTCCTGCGTATCTGCGCCAAAGATCCTCATAGAAGTCGACGGCGGTGCCGGAACTGCACGGAATACGCAGGGAGAGGCGTGAATCGCTACGCAATTGTGCAATCAATGGCTGCGTCTGGTTGCCACAAATATATATATATACCCTCTGCGGGTGGAAAAAGGGCGGTGGAGTACAGTGATGTGCGAGCAGAAGAGTCGTACTGCGAACCTAAGGCGCGCAATTGTGCTTATTTCCGTTTGAAGGTGGCCTGAGGCTGTTTCTACACAGAAGTTGACGCGTGATGTCTGCGCCGCGAGAGGCACGTAAAAAGAGCGCAGTGTTTATACCGGGTGACACATACGAGCGACTCCTCTATTTTCGTTCACGCAGTGATTGAAAAAAATCGTAGTTTTTTTTTCTTTCTAATTTCTGGAACGATACGTGATTTTATTATTTTTTTCGCTTCTCACAAAACGTATCGCCATTGCGACAGACGCGCAGGTTTTAAGTGCGATATCTGTCCGCTTTTACTTGGACCGATCCCGCTATCGCCCGGGTAAATATAGCTTAACGGCTCAGGCACAGAGATGCCGCCCAGGTTGCCTGATGGGTCGCACTGGCACTTGGTGGGGCATCTCCTCCGTACACATCTAGAGGGCGCTCAGCAGGTGGCAGCTTGAGAGAGGCCTGTGCCACCTCTGATCGGAAGGGTATTAATATGGTGGCAGCATCAAATGCAAGGTGATCCAAAAAGAACGGTGACGAGGTAAAGCCGGTCCTGTCGTAAATTAGTGGACATCCAGCAGCCGGAACGACCTGAAAAGAGAGAAGAATGCTTTGTTTTTAACCCACCTTAGAAATGTGCGATGTGGGCGCCGTTCGTGAGACGGCAGATGTCAAGTCGGCGCTCCAGTTTTGTGCAGATGCGTCCCGGTATATCCTCAGCAATCCCACTGCCGCGGAGATGCGTTGGTGCGACCAACGGCGCCCACATCACACATCTGTAAGCTGGCTTATCTTCTCATGTCATTCTGGCTGTTGGTCAGTTCATGTGCGACTAAATCCGCTTTCGTTTTGCGCCATTCTTTGGGTCACCTCATTTTTGCTCAGTCCTGCCTTGCGTGCGTACCCTGAGATGTCCCGTCCTCCGTACATACAGATCTGGTGCCGGATGGTGACCGCTCTTATCACCGGCTCCTGGGAAAAGTTCAACTGCCGCCTAAAGTATCGATACAGTAAATGTAGCAAAACAATGGAGCATCCGCTTGGAGACTGCAGATACATTGTATCGAGTGAGGAACCCCTCTGCATGGATAACCCATAGCACAGCGATGTGAGCCTCCGTCTGACGCACTGTGTGTATGTGTGTGTGTTATATATATATATATATCATACACTTCTGATTTATAGTCGTGGGGACTGTATCCACCGCCAGGACTGCCTCAGCCTCCCATGACAAGTGAGACAATCTCACATTTATTTTCGGCTGAAGTGAGAGGGCCAGAATTAGAGGAGTCTGCGGCGCGGTCTATAAGGATGCATGACGTCTCTGTGGGGTCGCTGTGACAGTCCTGGGGATGTTCTGTATCCAGATCATCTGGTTTAGGATGTTGCATAATTCATGCATGCCTACCTGTTTGCTCTTGTTTGTGTTTAGCTGGTGCCTGTGATGTGACAGGTGCCTTTCCGCTGCCTCACTCACCTGGATGTGCGCATGAGTTGCATGCCAATCCCTCACCTGCCTGACTGCTTTCGCCGCCACTATTTACAGATCTGCTCTCTGTACATGCTTATATTTGGCCCTCTGGTTGATAATTAGTCAGAGTCGTGACTTCTTGTATTTACGTCTCGGTCTGCTTAATTCTGGACTGGGGCGGCATGGACAGTTCTATGCAGAAGTGTATTACTGTGCTACATGGGGTCAGCGTTGACCGCCTACTTATTATATCCCTTATGTAACTCGGATAGAGTCCTTGCCAAATACCGTATACATGTGTGCCGGAAGCTGAGTAACCCAGGCCCCAGATTGTGATCTCTCATCTGTTTTCATTCACAATCCCCAGGCCGGGCTCACACGGCCGTATGTGTAAAATGCTGCGCGAGTCCCGCAGCGTTTTACCGCTGTGGATCCGGCGCTCACCCCGCGTATCGCTGCATATGACCGTGATACGTGCTGCACGGCACATGACGACTTATCTCACGCACGCTGTCATGCGGTCTTTTTTTCTGTTTAAACTTCCCACGCTGTCACTTCACAGCGGCGTGTACGCCGCCTATACGCAATGTAATTGTGTGGGAACGGTGTTGATTACTCGCCCATAGAGAACAGAGGGCTCTCTTGTGCTTCATTCGTGGCAAAATACAGCATGCTGCCCCCTTTTTGTTGCGCTAACATATTACGCCATTCCTACACGCAAATGTTAGCAAAACTGCGTAATGTATTTGCCTGCGAATTACCACGTATCACACGCATTATACCCGGTAATCTTGTGAGCCCGGCCTCACTCAGTCTATTTCACTCTGGTCTGGAGGAGCGCCTACCGGTCCTGGGCAAAGACGGCCGTACTGCTGCTCTGACTACCCGATAAATAGAAGGACCTTCGGACCTATATATCCTGATATACATTCCGTTGATCATATGGTCCTCAGCGCAGTCTGCAGCGTTAATTTACTACCCCCCAAAAATGGAAACCTGACGGAAGCGAACAGAAGCCTTTTTGTTATGTTTTTTAAACCCCATGGAAATCAACAGTCAGAATGACATGACAAGATAGAACGCTTTAAGTTCTTAATGCACCTTACGGATGTGTGATGGCGGCACTAGACGACCAGAGGATATGCCGCGACACGTGTGGGCAGAACTGGACCACAGACTCACATCTGTAAGATGCATTACAACTTGAAATATCTTTTATGTCTTCATGTCATTCTGGCTGCTGTATGTCAATTCATGTATGAAGACGTCAGTCTTCGTTTTGCGCCATTCTTTGTGTCTCCATGTACTTTTATATGCACTGAGCGATGCCACTTGTAAAGGTGAGACACATTTTTACGTCCTGCCAACAGTTTCTGAAGCGTATAGTATGAATCTGCAGCAGACTTCACCCCGTTCAATTGAAGGTGTTGTAAGATCTCAGGCCAACCTCTTCCCATGCAGCAAAATAACAAATGGCGATATACTCACTGCTCCCGCCCAATCTACGGGACGTCGCAGGACTGGCGAAAACCCTTCGACTACAGAATGGAAGTCTAAACGGAGCCTTAATTAAAGAACCATTGCCACGCTGAAACGCTCGCCTGAGAAACCCCGTTGAAATCGATGGAGGCGTTATACAGCGTTTAGCGCTCTGTGCTAAACGCTATAAAAACGCCTGTGTAGGAGTGGCTTAAGATGGAAAAATTGACCTATTTTGGGGTGATTCTGTTCAGGAATCCCTCATTCTTTTCTATGGGAGCCCAAAAAAATCACCTCGCACTTAGATGTAAATGCGGGTTTCATGCGAGCATGACGCAAAAATTTTTTTTTACTATTGAAACATTTAATTTCCACGCGCGGGAAAATTTCACGTGCAGCTAAATGCGTTTCTTGCAAAACACGTCACTCTCAACTGGGCAGAAAGCGGGCGGACTCCATTATAGTCAGTGGGGTCCTCCTGGCGCTGCTCATGCTTTACTTTCTGGCACATTAGCGCAGGGAAATAGGACATATGGAACTAATTACACTAATTGGCCATTTTAATAGCTGTGGTTGCATGTTTCATTTTTTTCTTGTGTGTACAAACGCATACGATTTGCATGCGCAAGAAGTACAAAACGCAGAGGCGTGTGCAACAACGCAACGCCCAAAGTGTAAATTTGCCCATGTGAATCCAGCCGTAACCGATGACTTAGGTGGTCCCTGGATACGTGAAAGTCCTTGTTTAACACGGCAGCCAATCGCAGTGCAGTGATTAGATCCAAAGATGCACTTAGAAAATGAGCGCTAAAAATTAATGATTACAAGGGCAAAATGCCATTCGCTGCTTTGAAAACATGAAGGCGACGCTGCGGAGCGCATCGGAGGCTGCATAGAGATCCGCTGGCACTTCGCTGCACAACAAGTTTATATAAATAGATTTACTATGGGAATCCGGACAAAACGCTTTGAACTTCTGTCTTCCTGATCCCAGAATGTGGACATCTGTATCGCAGAGCGCTGGAAACGACTCGTTCTCTTCTCATTAAGAGGATTCAGCGTTCTTCAGGCAGATTTGGTTAAAATAATGTATAGCGTGTGAATTGCGCTGTACCAGTCTCCATGTTGGTACTCGCAGGAAAAATCGCCACATGTGGTATCTTAGCGCTTATTATGTGCCTCTTATATGCCAAGAGAGTACGTGGCGACTGGCGGCACGCAGAGAGTTGTAATATCATTGCGTACTAGCTGAATGTCGCACACATATGTCTCACAGGCGACCCGCTGCGAGATGCGCTAGTGTGAGCCCAGTCTAATGTTTACCTGCTGTTTATTATCATCTGTTGTGTTATAAATGTCAGTTTTATCAGGGGCGGCTATACTGTCTGCAGCTTATTCATAGTCTTAAAGTGTACCTAATACTACTTGATACAGTTCTTGTGATTTCTAGCTATTAAATGACTTTTATATGGATTTTTTCCACCAGTTTTCTCTGCAGGCTCCATCTCAAATTCTCAGCGTTCCCTGAGCTTGTGGGTGTAGGCCAGCTGCTACAATGTCTCCCATAAACAGCATGAAGAGGAGATTCTGATCCCCTGTTACTATTTCTTATATACAGGGAAGCAGTCACATGGAAGACCTTATAGAGAAGTACTGAGCAGTGTAGATGTAATTGTTTAGGGTGCTTTGACACACAGCTGATTAGGTGTGGATCTTGTTGCAGATCTGCAGTACTATATTAGGGAACTTAGGGAGGTTCTGTTATTGGGGGAAAAAAAATTCTATACTTACCTATTCCTCCCCGGTCAGTCTTTTTACCGCATCTTCTCCTCCCTTGTCGTCTTCTGTTTCCTGCAGTCCCCTCGGGTCACCTCACCGCGAGCCGGCTGATTCTTCTTCCTGTGACAAAGTGTCCATTTCCAGCATTCTTCTTCTTGCCGGACAATGTACACTACACTAGTGACGTGGCGTTGACAGCCTAGCAGGGAGTGCCAAGTTATTGCCAAGACTGTACATGCGCGCTGTCTCTCTGCAATAGTATATGAACTCTTGTAGCGAGACAGTACCCATGCACAGTCTCAGCAATAGCTCGGCATTCCTTGCTAGGCAGTGAACGCCATGTCATTAGTGACGTAACCTACACCGACCTGCAGGAAGGAGACTGCTGAGAATGGACGCTCCATAATGAAGAAGAGGAGCATCCGGCTGGCTTGTGGGGAGGTGACCCGGGGGACTGGAGAAGATCAGCAAGAAGCAGATTCAGTAAGACGGTTACCTGAGGGGGGGGGGGAATAGGCAAGTACTGATTCTTATTTTTTTCTTATTTTTTTCTTCTTTTTTTCTAATGACAAAACCACTTTACTCATCTGCTGGCGATATTCTGTCACGGCCGTGGACAGGGGGCCTTATAGTGAAGCCCTGACCACTAAACGCGTGTGTCTTTCTCTCATAGAGCCTCCAGGTTATTGTTGACAGGTAGCATTCAGGTTCTCCGTGGTGTAGTTGCCTGGGGAAGATTTGCAGACCATTACATTACCAGCAGCGTGGATGAGTTTCAAGAAATCTAACGCATGTGCTGCAGAAAAAAATCCATATCCCAAATTAACAAGCCAAGTGGACTGCGCTGCGCCGTTCCCATATCTGCGCTACGCTGTTTCTTTAAACTCTATTCACTTCTGTGTTGCATGGGAGTCACGGCAATGGCGTAGCACAGCCCTGCTCAGCTGCTTCCACATGCCTGGTTGCCACGTGCAAGTATATATTTTCATGGCCAAGATTGGTGTATACCTTAAAAAAAAATTGCATGCATGACGGGCCGGGTGATTAATCAACTTAATTCGCTGTTACAATATGTTGCATTCCTGATATTTGTCAGAATCGCAACATTGAGTTTGGCTTTGCCCTCACCAAGGGTTTGTCATCACAGGCGGGAGCTAGCATGTACTGAGCACAAGCTCCGCTCATTGGAAAATTGGCTCCTATCTGGTCATATACCTGTATGTGTGCATGTACCCACCTGTAGTTGCCTGCATGCCACGATGGAGCCCTGCCCAATAATAGATCGGTAGAGGTCGGCTGCCTGGGACCCTTGCTCATCAACTGGTTTTGAAATAGCCATGAACTGTCTGGATGACCCAAAATGCCATACATGGCATAGTAGCCAAGTACGGTAGTGCAGTGCTCTGCCATTGAAGTGTATGGAAGAGTGCTGCACTACTATATGAAGTCACTGTGCTACGGACTACTTTTTGAGGCTTCGGGCCAGCCCGCGCCCACTTCACACCAGCTGATTGGTGGTATTCTGAGCAGCAGGGCCCTGCTGATCTGCTGTAAATGAAATGATTATCAGTAGTATTGGACCACAAAACCCCCTTTAAGAGCCTGTGCATCCGGCTAATTAACGCTGATTCCGACACTAATTTTTCCATTCTTATATTTCCCCTGCTATTGTTTTCAATGGGAATCCGGACGCAGTTCATGTGACTTTAAATCCTAATTGCGGGGGAAAGGAAACTACCATACGAGTTCTTGCTACAGATTCCGCAGTGGGTTGGCCATAAGCTGATTAGCATGTTGAATGGAGATTAAAGGGGTATTCCGATTATAGAGGGAAAAACCCAAACATTCAAGTTTACACTCATCCAATGAACGGGTAACAAATTCATCGACAGCTGGGACCCTTACCGATCCCGAGAATGGGGGACCTGTGTTCTTCACATGTCATAGTTGAAGATGTGGGCTCCCATTTCTGTAGTGTAGAAGGGAATGGAACCGTTGGTCGCAGCAGTGACTTTGTTCTTCACAATAGGGCAGACATATAGCCGAGCTGCGCCATTTAGATCCATGGCATGGCAAGCTACAAATTGGGGGATGAAATCCACAGGCCAGCTTCAAATTGTTACCAGAGTTTATGGCTTCTTTCTTTGAGGGGGAAAAAAAAAATATCCGATATTTGAACGTGACCCAATTCCACTACTTAAAGGAGATGTCCCGAGGCAGCAAGTGGGTCTATGCACTTCTGTATGGCCATAATAATGCACTTTGTAATGTACATTGTGCATTAATTATGAGCCATACAGAAGTTATAAAAAGTTTTATACTTACCTGCTCCGTTGCTGGCGTCCTCGTCTCCATGGTGCCGACTAATTTTCGCCCTCCGATGGCCAAATTAGCCGCGCTTGCGCAGTCCGGGTCTTCTCCTCTTCTCTATGGGGCTCCGTGTAGCTCCGCCCCGTCACGTGCCGATTCCAGCCAATCAGGAGGCTGGAATCGGCAATGGACCGCACAGAAGCCCTGCGGTCCATGAAGACAGAGGATCCCGGCGGCCATCTTCAGCAGGTGAGTATGAAGACGCCGGACCGCCGGGATTCAGGTAAGCGCTGTGCGGGTGGTTTTTTTAACCCCTGCATCGGGGTTGTCTCGCGCCGAACGGGGGGGGGGGTTTAAAAAAAAAAAAAACCCGTTTCGGTGCGGGACATCTCCTTTAAAGCGACCCTCCAGTTTCGGTACAAAATTATATCCCTGGGCCAGAAGGTAAGAGAAACGGACTACCTGCAGTTGTTGTTCTCTGCCTCCTCTTCGATCTGCTGGTTCCAACCCTGTTTTCAGCCATCCAGGATGTTTGCAGCAATGTACTATGTAATATACATTGTATACTGCACTCTGATTGGCCAGTGCTTATCACGTGAGCCACACCGGGCAATCAGAATGTGATGCATTGGTAATTAACACTGCTAATGCACTGTGGAGGATTAAGTAGTCTGAGGATTGCGTCAGCCACCTTACATATCTGAAACTGGAACTGGCAGATCAGGGAGGTGGCAGAGAAGGACTGCAGGTAATGTACAGGTACCCTTCTCCCCCACTGGTCCTGGGACCGAATTTTGTCCAAAAACTAGAGGGTTGCTTTAATCCACATAACTTGTTCCCACCCCCTGTTTTTTTTTTTTTTTACATTGGACACATTCACCCACTACAAGACGCTGGAGAGAAGACTTCAGACTTTTCTTATCACAAAACAAACACCAATCTTTTGCAGTGTGGGCCTTGTGTTAGTGCTGAGAGTAAAGGCTTGAAAAAAATATGCAAGTGTTGGCATTCCAAGTCTATTACATCTACGGCTTTATAGATTTATATGCAGTTTGTTAAAGAGCGCTTATCCTTATAATATGGTCCATTATGTGGTGTTAGTGTATGTTGACACCACCGGAAGCTAGGGGTTTGACAGGAGGAACGCCCCTCTCACACCCCTAGCTCCTGATAGGGTCAAGAAGCAAAGGTCCTGGGGGGACCTGGCAGCTGGGGAAGCCACTTATAGTGCAGGGAGAAGCCGAAGAGGGAGACATGCTGCTGGAGGACTGACACCCGGGGCCGCAGGAGGAGCCGACAGTGCGGGACTTCTGCCGGGAACACCAATGCCAGTGCACCTGCCTGCTTGCCCCTTTAGGGGGAAGCAACTTTGCCGGTGGTGCTGCACAAGACCGGCACCCGCTGACACGACTTACAGCGCTCCCGGCTTCTTTGGCTGCAGGGCTGGGAGCGGTAGCACGATACCACGGTGCCGGGTGACAAGTGTAACAGTTAGCCTTATATTACAAACTGTAAGGCTAACTGTGACACTTACCCCTCACCCTAAACCCTCCATCCATGACACAAATCGTACAACTGCGCCGGGTGGAACGGAGGTGAAGGGCTCCATGGATGTTAGCTGCTGCATGAGCTTTGTGGACCTGCAGCCCATCCAGCTCTGCAGCCAATCACGCAGAGGGGGCGTCACCACCCTCTCAATCTTGACTCCACCAGGACTTCCTGGTGGCGTCAAGATACACTAATACCCTATTATGTATCAAGTTTTGTTCCTTTTTTTTTTTTATTTTGATGATTCTTTTGATTTTTCCATGTCACCATGTTAAAATATCCTGCAGTCTTGCAGTTTTTACTTTAGTGGGTTGAGACTTCCTGTTTTGGAGAAAAAAAGTTTTCAGTAGATATATTTTTACAGGCCGGATTACAGTGAAGGATAAGACCTGCCTTAGGTAACATAGGACCCATTATTCACAATCGGTAATGGTCGCAGCTTATTTTCTCACCTCCTAGAATGAGCTCTATACAGCTCACAGGGTTTGCCCATGTGTATTGGAGTCTCTTCCAGGCACCAGTATCCAATGGCTCATGTGTCTGCAGAGTGGAGTTGCAGCACAGGCAAGATGGCGACTGCATATTGCGTACACTCAGTCACACGGGCGTATTTGTGCGTGCAATACACAGAAAATAGAATCCATTGATTTTCAATTGGGTTCGTTCACAAGCGCGCATTTTGCATGTACAATCGCATCGCACAGAAAAACCACCGCAGCGTGCTCCAGTTTCCTGACATCTAGAACGCGTTAAACTAATTGACCGTTTCAATGGCTGAGGGCATCGGTATGTGCTTTTTATTTATTTTTTTGTGAACACAATTGCGCACGACTTGCGTATGCAAAAAGTACAGAAAGAAATGCTGTTGCACACGCAAATATGCAATATACGCTAATTTTGGTGCCTACTTCGACCCTTTGTGATGGTGCTTGGAGTCCTCCTTCGGCCTTTTATGAACTGAGCTTCTGACTTTCAGGTTGACCAATGCTGCATTTTACAAGCAGAGGTAGTTAATGGGTAACCTGGGATCTGGGGAGAAACATTTGGCGCGCGGTGCAGCTGCCTTCCCGTAGAAGGTATCTCTGAAGTGATAGCCGTGCGCTCCGCCTCTTGGGAACAGACTTTCTTGCGCTGCAGATCTTCGCTGTATTGTTATATTTGGAAGGCAGTTGTGTTGGCCGTTTCATGAACTTCACTTCCTTTTAAGATTTGCAGCTCGATGTGTCCCTAAAATAGACATGTTTTTATATCTGCACACTTTTAATGCTTAAAGTCATGTAGCCGGTGGAAGTCTGACGGCTTGTTTGTCATTCGCCGTATACGTCTTCTCAGAAATATTAAATTATTGCGACCGACGATGTAACGGCGACACATTCAGCTTTTATTCCTAGTTAAAGGGTCAGCTACCTGGTTTCCCTGAAAATAAGACATACCCTGAAAATAAGACATAGCATGATTTTCCAGAATTTTTGAGGATGCAAAATGATTTTTCAGGCTTTTTTGAGGATGCTTGAAATATAAGCCCTACTCCAAAATTAAGCCCTGCTAACAGTTTATTTAAATTGACTTTTTTTTAAATTGTGTCCAGACAGCTATACATGTAAAAAAGTTAAACCTTTTTGAACAAAAATTAATATAAGCCACTGTCTTATTTTTGGGGAAACACTGTAGGAGTCGCCGCCGAATGTTCATTAGGAGATTTTTTTAAGATATGGAAGAGGGTGAGGCTACCTTCACATCTGCGTCACAGATCCGGCACAAAATACCGGAAGAAATGGCACTGCATTCAGCGCTTTTCTTGCGGGACAATGCTTGACAGCTGGGTGGAAGCCTAACAGACCCCATTATAGCCAATGGGGTCCGTTCGGCGCTGTTCGTTTCTGTCATAAGACAGACCCGTTCGGAACCGATTTCCTGTTCCTTGAAGGAAATATAATTCACGCCGCGGATGTTAAGGCGGCCTTGCGGATGTCACTAACGAATCATGCACAAGAGTTATAGGCATTCCTAGGAATATTGCTTGAGAATACCTCCGAAATACGGCGTCAATAAAATGTGCCGCAGTTTATTTTTCTGCCACATTTTATATGGACGCACGACAACATCTGTGGGTGTAGTATTATGGCTCAATGGAACATAGTAACATAGTGTGTAAGGCTGAAAAAAGACACGTATGTCCATCTAGTTCAGCCTACTGCCACCTAATGTTGATCCAGAGGAAGACAAAAATCCCAATGAGCTAGAAGTCAATTTGCTTAATTTAAGGGGAAATATTTTTTCCCGATTCTAAGTCTGGCAATCAGAATAATCCTTGGATCATGGATCCTTCTGAAGTAATTGGTGACCATAAGCTATAATGTTGTATCGCTCATGAAAGGCGTCCGGGCCCCTCTTGAACTCCTTTACTGAGTTCGCCATCACCATGTCCTCAGACAGAGTTCCATAGTCTCACTGCTCTTACAGTAAAGAACCCCCTTCTATGTTGTATAGAAACCTTCTTTCTTCTAGATGTGAAGGATACCCCCAACTCAGAACTTGAATAATGCCACATTGATGTATAAATGGCACTCCCTAATTAGAAAGAGGCTTCAAGTTCTCATGAGTTCTCAACCACACAACCACATTACCCCTCCCTCCCCTGCAGACAGTTTTGGCCTTTCTTTTTTTTAATCTGACGTGTCATTTTAACTGCTGATAACTTTTATAATGCTTTTACTTATGCAAGTGATTCTGAAGGGTGGTTTTATATCTGTGGCAGGGATTCCGCTTTCCCGCACCAGTCACTGGGGGCTCAGCACCGGTTACTACACAAGTTGGAACCGCAGCTACCCTCCAACCCCTGTGTATTGCGGCGCTGACAGCATGCGCCCGATCAGCTGATTGGCTCGGGTCCTGAGTGATGGACTCCAGTCAATCAACTATTGATGACTTATGTGGGGGTCTCGTCATCAATGGGTTTTCCTGGAAGACCCTAATTTATAAAGTAGGTCAGAAAATGACCTACCTTATAAATTGTAAACCTATTTTAGAATTTTTGGTGCAAATGTTTTAGAATTTGCGGTCACAGCCTGTTTGGTGGGTGGTTGACTTACATTAGGCAGAATACAGCTGCAGATGAGAGAATGAAGAGTGAAGCTGCTGGACTGCGGACCACGTGATACATGGAGGCTGGCTTCACATTCGCGATAAAATCGCAATCGCCAGTGGGCCGGAGCCCTAATGGTCAACAGCACAAGAAGTCAGAGCAGGTCTAGGGAAAACAATGGTACACAAGCTTAGTCAACCCTTGTCATTGCGTTTGCGCGTGATCTATTAAGACTGAAGACCATTTGCAGGCCTGTCCATCCAACCCGGGAGCCGCGCCTGCCGCTAGTAAGCAGAGAAAATCCGACTCTTCTCCAAAAAATCAAATTCTTTTCCCCTCGTTTGCGTACCGCACGGGGTAACTTCAGATGAAGATTGTAAAGGTATCAGTGAAGCTACAAACACATTCTTGAGTGACTTTGCCTTGTCTGTGTCAGCATTACTATAGCATTAGATTAGCTTAGATTGCATTATGAAAGCCTGGTGATGGGTTCCTTTTAGGAACGCCTTAAATTTCAGGTTCTGACACAAATGGTGCAAAAATAATATATCGGTTGTCATTATTGTCAAGTTTTGTGTTTTCATATTCTGTGAGGGATTTCAGGCTTTGACCTTCCAAGTATTTGGATGTGGTGACTGCATCCAGCTCCATGTGTTAATAAGCATATAGGGAAAATACCCGATTACAAAATGTATAATGGATAAAAAAAAACAAAAAACAAAGGCCGGTCATCAGGTAACAACTTAAAGTCCTTTTACAAGCAAAGATAATCTTTCAAAGGGCTGAAAGATTTAGCGATGTATTTGCATAAAGTGTTAATGGCTTTAATGTCCATTAACACTTTATCATCTTCATTTGCATGTAAAAGGAGCTCCAGGAGCTGTTTGCAGAGCCCAGCGTGTGTTTAATTACAATAATTAATGTTCTCATTATGCCTTTGGGAGAACATCCTGCAGTCTTATGACCACATTCGCTTCAGATCTACCAAAAAGAATTAAAGGGGACTTGTCACCATGTTTAACCCTTCTAAACCATGTGATACTATTAGACATGAATAAATACGGGTCATTTCATGCAAAATGATCACCAAAAAATTTGCTTTTCAACCCAGCCGTCTCAGATATTCGTGAAGTTTGTTGGATGGTGGAAGGCATGACGTAAATTTTAGTCCTTAGTGATGCACCGTACTCATAGAGCAGCTTGTAGACGTGAGAAGAAAAAATTTGTGTTTACCAGGTCGACAAGAAGATTCATAATTTTGATTCTAGTTTTCATAGAACTTTCATCTTGGGCTCGTATTGAAGCTAATGGAGCACATGGTTCAAAAAAGTTTTATAATATATTACCTTCATTTCAAGGTCACATGATGTGAAGCTTGACCTTGAATATCTTAAAAAAAAAAAAAACTTCAAAAAAATGTCATACGTGTAAATACAGTCTCTCCTTGGTGCAAGCTTTTATTTTAGAACGGCATTGGAGCATAAGTGAACTGATATTTAAAAGGTTGTCCCACCACTTACAATTGCTTCACAACCATTATGTCCTTCCTGGTTGCTACATAGCAGGACATGTGACTGCTGAAGGACACCTATCCGAAATGAATGATGCTGCCTGATCTCAAGTATCCAATATTGCCCACCAGCGTTTTCCTCTTGTGCGCACAAATTTCTACAGAATCTCAGAAACTTTGCTATATACAGTAGATGGCGGGATATTCAAAGTCTTCAATATTACGCTGAACATTTTCCTCAAATTACTCCCCAATTTATAGATGCCTCTATATATATATATATATATATGTGTGTGAACCTCCATCTTTGCTTCTGAGAGACTCTGCCTCTCTAACATGCTCTTTATACAGTCATGTGACTTAGTAGAAAATTGACCCTCTAGCTGTTTTTCATTGGTACCGCTTACTATTCCAGCCTTTTGTTAGCCCTCTCCCAACTTTTAGCAGATATGTTGCTGCCATCAATTTCTAAATGAATTACATTTTTCCATTTCAGAAAAAAAAAAATAATCAGTCCCCCTCTGATATGTGATCCGTGTCCAATTGTGAATAAAATATGGTTATATAAGATTTCCAAATCACTGCATGTTTTTTTTTTTCTCCCTTTACATTTATTAACATTTTACGCAGCATCACAACTTTTCGGTATTTTTCGTTGAGGGTTTTAAATAAAAATATCAAATTTTATTGCTCCATATTCAGAAAGAAAAAATACAGGCAGCGTTTGGACTAGAACCTAGTCTTTATCAAGCCTTGATAAAATTTGATATTTTTATTTAAAACCCTCAACGAATGCTGCCGCTTCCTTCTCTTTGCATTACGATACGGGGATTGGAGGTCCATAATCCCATTTGTGGTTTGGCATACATTCTTTCAATGCTTCTGCGCTCTTGCGCAGTATTTGGTGTGCTGCAGGACTTTTCCTTGGATACTTCTGAACTTTTCGGTATTTGGGATTGTATGTACAATGTATAATGTGATATATTTAAAAAAAAAAATTAGCTGCGTGCTTTTCAGTCTCCATACTTCCTATGGCTCCATCTCCTTCTGCACCTCTCCATTTTTGGAGAGACTGTCAGCAGGGTTAAGCCTTTCTTTTTTTCAACTTTCTACCCTGTTTCCCTGAAAATAAGACATACCCTGAAAATAAGACATAGCATGATTTTCCAGAATTTTTGAGGATGCAAAATGATTTTTCAGGCTTTTTGAGGATGCTTGAACTATAAGCCCTGCTAACAAGTTAATTAAAAAAGTCAATTTAAATAGTGTCCAGGCAGCTATACATGTAAAAAAGTTAAACCTTTTTGAACAAAAATTAATATAAGACACTGTCTTATTTTCGGGGAAACACTGTAGCTTTTTATGTGTGTATGTTTTCTATGCGTTCCAGGTGAGAAATAAAGTTGGTAACCGAAAAGTTCCCTTCCTTGTATTCTCCAGGCTAGCCCACCTTCCTCTGTCCCAAACTAGTTTTTCTTGTCTGTTATTAGTTGGACACTGTATAGGAGACTGATTGTGGGTTTGGCTTGTATTTCAGAAGCTAGTATGGTCCTCTCTCAGCAGGCACACAGATCATACTCTGCTACCATACGACGCTGGGGATTTGCCTGCCAAGACTAACATTTTAGGCGTGTGCTATTGTTTAATTTTCATTTTAGCAACTATTATGGCAGCGATTCAAATCTCTCTTTTTCAGAACAATAGGAAGTATCCGTGTCAGAAGGAGAACGATTTGAAACGTTTCCTCCTGGAGGGTTCATCCCTGTGGGCTAACTGGTCCTTAAAGGGGTTTTCCAGTTGCATGTAAGCTGAAGTCTATATGTGGTAAAACCTTAAATGCAGCTCTCTCGTCTAATCTACTTTGGGAGACATTTCAAAGACATGCAGGGGGGAAAAAGTCGAGCACTCGCAACTAGTTACCAGGAATGTCGTTAGCTGGAATAACATAGTAAAGGCTATGGACACCTTTCGGGGTGCAGGATTTTTATTTTCACTTAAAGGGAACCTGTCATATCCTACAGTGTTTCCCCAAAAATAAGACAGTGTCTTATATTAATTTTTGTTCAAAAAGGTTTAACTTTTTTTTACATGTATAGCTGCCTGGACACTATTTAAATTGACTTTTTAAATTTACTGTTAGCAGGGCTTAATTTTGGAGTATGGCTTATATTTCACGCACCCTCAAATTCTGGAAAATCGTGCTATGTCTTATTTTCAGGGTATGTCTTATTTTCAGGGAAACAGGGGTATAGGCTCCATAAACTAATTTGTGCTTGTAGAAGAGGTCACACGGAGGTATGCTTTTTATACTTGCCGGTCTTCCTGTTCCGGCAACTGGTGGAAGCCGGCGCTTGCTCAGTCAGTGTGACTCTCTTCTGCAGGCTGTACGCACACTTACCTGTAGAGTCATACTGAATGACCTAGCGCCAACCTCCACCGGTGATAAGTATGAAGAGCACATCCTGAACTTCTCCTTTCTTGCAATATACGGTAAGCACCATAACTTAGGGAAATGCAGATTATAGAGAAAAAAAACTTGTACAACCCCTTTAATTGTGTGAATGAGTTTAGAGTTCCTTTGTTATATGGGGTGATTACATGTGGAGGGAAATTTCTCAAAATGAGCTCTGATTGATGATGCAGCGTAATGTTCGGAAGGCAAAAGTTTTTATATGTAACTCTTTATTTTTTGTCCTTTTTGATCGCTTTTGAAGTGGCTTGTCTTACCTCTAGCGTGTGCCTGTTTACACAAGGAGATACAACGCTGACACATATCATTAGGTTATCATAAGATTTGATCGACAAACAAGCAGATTGTCCGCTATCCTTTACATTGACCCATGATTGGGAACATTTGCTTGATAAAATGATTTACTTGATAAAATGATTTACTTGATGATCCCTGGATAGAAATCCCTGTCTGGGCGTTCTGTTAATGGAGGGAGCAGACAATAGTCCTGTAGTGATCAGTGCTGATAGTAACATCAGGCATTGCAGTCCCATTATATATAATGCAGTATGGTAAAGGATCAACGTTAATCTCGCATATCTATTCTGCTATTGATTAGATTCCTTATGGCTAATGCCCACAAACAGATTGTTCCCGCGGCAAAAGTCCACGGCGGAATAACGCAGCCATTAGGTTCTATTGAACCGAATAGCTTTTCTACCAGCCAATGTCGACATGCGCTATTTTACCGTGGATTAACGCGAGCTGTTAAAAAAACCCCAACGCGGCATGTTATATTTCCTGCAGATTTACGTTGCCGGAGTCCTCTCTCAATATAGCCTCGATGGAGACTGCGGAAAAAACATGCTATATTTCGCGATCAGCAACGGCCATGGTTTGTTTACAATCCTGATACTTCCGCTAGGTAAAACCGCAGGCGTATCCTGTGACGGCTGTGGGCATGAGCCCTTACAGAGAGCTTTCTTGCATGAAGTAAGGCTGCCTGTCCATGGGCATAGCGATATCCCGGGGCAGATCTCCACCGGGGAGCAGGAGACAGCTGGCGGTTTCTCCGCACTGAGCCTCTCTGACAGATGGGCTCACCGCGACAGATCGCAGCATGCTTGCATGCTGCATTTTGAATCCCGCAAGCGGACAATCTCTCTGATTCTCCGCTCGTGGACGTTGCGGCTGCGCTTTCCATAGCAACGCGATAAATGGCCGGTGGAATCGCGCCCGTGGACATGCAGCCTGAAGCTTTATTTTTAACTAGTGAAGCATTGCAGCGATTCTATAAGAATATGCAAAGTTCTTTCCGTTGTTTTGTCACGAGAAGTCTCAAGGCTTTCTTTTTCTGGGTCCTGACTCATCCATATTAGCGTTATATATAACTGGGAGAAGCTAGTTGGTGACACGAGGCATCTGTCAGTAGAGGCAACTTTCCGATAGAGGAAGGATATATTTGTGGGGCGAAAAAAGTTCTTGAAACTTGTCCGCTCTCTCCATCTTAACTGAGACGACAGCCAATCAACTGATGGAATAACAGGACACGGAAGCCTCTCCCTTCAGCTTTCTGTTGTGTTCCTTATAAACCCCATTGAAATTAATGGGAAAGAAAACTGGTCATTTATTTTTTTTTGTTTAATTTCAGTTTATCTTCTCCAAAAAAGAGCAGAGAGATGGAAACCCTGAACCGAGCCTTTATGCCGGTGTGAAAGCGCCGAATGGGCTAATTGGCTTCTGCCTCGTTTTTTTTTTTTCCCTTCCTCTGGATCAACAAGGAGGTTGAAACAGGCTGAACTGGATGGACATTGTCTTCCTTCAACCTAACCTACTATGTTACCTTTTATATATACGGATGTGATGCACTGTTGTTCTAGTAGAGCTACTGGTTTCCCTCTTCTAAAAAATAAACAGGATTTCCTAAATTGGCCTAATACCTTGTATACATAGCAAATAAAGCCTAGCGGGAGGAGCTGCCAGCTGGCACTCTGCTGATCACTAGGTGACTTGTTGATGCAACAAAGTTTCTTCTCTGTCTTTTTTTTTTCTTTCTTTTGTGTAACATTTTGGCGAGAGCAATAATGTATCTATACGAGAAATGACGCTCCAAGTCCTGATGCATTTAGAAGAGGCTGCATGACTGACACCTTTACATGGCGGGATTTGCACTGAAGTGTCACTTTATTAGAGACACTGGAGCGTTCCTGTATGGATATTAGACCGTTGATCATAGAGTGCAGCATTAAATCAAGTGAGAGATTTCCCTGAATCCATGTCAGAATGGGAAATTGGAGCAATATGAGGGGCCGCTTGTCTTCTGCATCCAGCTGTTCTCTGCTCGGAGTGCCTGGCTGTTAGACAGCCGAGCGGCGTATGGAGAATACAGCTGGACCGCTGTGTTCTTCATAACCCCCCTGTCTTCAGGGAGCAGGATACATCTGAAACAATAGTATTAGCTGTATCCCGCTGTGAATTCCTGATAACTGCTGATCTTTCAGCATACTGAAAGATAAGCGACGGTTTAACGGAAGCGGTACGATATGGGTGTTGTTAGACACAACGATTATCGCTCAAAAGATGGCTTTGAGCAATTTTTGAGTGAAAATCGTTGTCTAAAAGGGCCTTTAGACCAGCCAGGGCCAATATTTCAAAGACTGCCAACCTTTTAGGAGTTTCTCATCTAACGATGTCAAGAGTATATGGAGAAGGGGTGATCAATTAAAAACCATTCAGCAAAAAAGGGAACCTTTGGACATAGCTTTATTAATGAAAGGGGTCAGAGAAGGATCTTCAGATTCGTTCTGATGAACAGGTGGGGCACAGTCACACAAGCTGTAGCGGAGTACAAAACTGGTGCTCCAGCTAACGGGGCCACATGCATGGCTTGGCGACGACTGCCATTGCTGTCTAAGGCCAGATTCAGACAGGTGAGCGTGATATTGCGCTTCTCATTGCGAGTTTTCTGCTGTGTGAGGAAACGGACGGACAAGACTCCGGTGGGTGAAGGTTCTCTGAGCAGTGGACGAACGTCGCCTGGTCAGATGAATCCTGATTTCTGTTGTATCATGTTGATAGGAAGGTTAGAATTTGGCGCAAGCAGCGTGAATTGCTGAAGCCTTCCTGTCATCTCTTCAGAACATGTCCGTATAATAGATTCCACCCCTTCTACAATGAGCGGGGATCTTGTGTTCGATCATCCAAAATATCTTTTTGGTTTCATAATTTTATAAAATCGAGGAATATTTGTGTCCGATTACATTTATAGTTGTTGGAAGGTTACTGGCATAGCTGTGAAGCAGTCTAGCTGCAATGAACACCATACCTTCTTTTTCCACAAGGTGGCAGCAAAACCTGAAAAACACCAAAGTGCCTCTTATATATGCGGGTATTGTGCTAGGAACACTAGGACATCACTACTACCTAAAAGTCCTTTATAAATATGAGAAATGGGTATTGCAAAAAACATAAATAAGTGAAAGTAAAGCTGCTCTCAGGATCTGGAGTGACTTCTATAGCCGTTCCGCCTGCAGTAGTCGCCTCTGTTCATTGTGAGCTCGCCATATATATGTCACACTTTGATAAAGGCATGTGTAAACAGCCGAGCAGTATTGTGTTAGATATACGTTTTTGGGTTGGCAGTTTCAGAGGAAGTATGACTGTATCATGGTAACTCTCTAGCAGGGCTTTGTGATGTTGGGAACATGACAATGGAGCCATCACTCTTTGGGTTTCTTGCTTCTAAGCTGCGGATGAAGATGAGTTTCCATACGAGTCTGCTTGGCATCTGGTGCGTGGCGTGTCAGTGGCATAATGAGCTACCGCGGGGCACAGCGGTGCGTTGTGTACCCTGGCATATGTAGCTTACGGGCATTCAAGGGAAACTTCAACTTTTGTAAGTTGAATCCGTTCCCCGTGTGAAGTGTTTCTGGGGGTTTATCATAAGGTTAGCGGGGGCTTTACTGGGGAGGAGGGGATTTTATGGGGTTCGATTTTCATTGAAATAAAATAGCCCTCATGACGCAGGGAGGTCGTGTATACGTAGGGGCTGACTATCGTAAGTTGTATATACACTCGTGCATACGTAGGGGCGGACTGTATCGTAAGTTGTATATACACTCGTGCATACGTAGGGGGGCGGACCGTATCGTAAGTTGTATATACACTCGTCTATACGTAGGGGGGTGGACCGTATCGTAAGTTGTATATACACTCGTCTATACGTAGGGGGGGCGGACCGTATCGTAAGTTGTATATACACTCGTCTATACGTAGGGGGGGCGGACCGTATCGTAAGTTGTATATACACTCGTCTATACGTAGGGGGGGCGGACCGTATCGTAAGTTGTATATACACTCGTCTATACGTAGGGGGGGCGGACCGTATCGTAAGTTGTATATACACTCGTCTATACGTAGGGGGGGCGGACCGTATCGTAAGTTGTATATACACTCGTCTATACGTAGGGGGGGCGGACCGTATCGTAAGTTGTATATACACTCGTCTATACGTAGGGGGGGCGGACCGTATCGTAAGTTGTATATACACTCGTCTATACGTAGGGGGGGCGGACCGTATCGTAAGTTGTATATACACTCGTCTATACGTAGGGGGGGCGGACCGTATCGTAAGTTGTATATACACTCGTCTATACGTAGGGGGGGCGGACCGTATCGTAAGTTGTATATACACTCGTCTATACGTAGGGGGGGCGGACCGTATCGTAAGTTGTATATACACTCGTCTATACGTAGGGGGGGCGGACCGTATCGTAAGTTGTATATACACTCGTCTATACGTAGGGGGGGCGGACCGTATCGTAAGTTGTATATACACTCGTCTATACGTAGGGGGGGCGGACCGTATCGTAAGTTGTATATACACTCGTCTATACGTAGGGGGGGCGGACCGTATCGTAAGTTGTATATACACTCGTCTATACGTAGGGGGGGCGGACCGTATCGTAAGTTGTATATACACTCGTCTATACGTAGGGGGGGCGGACCGTATCGTAAGTTGTATATACACTCGTCTATACCAGCTTGTAAAGTGACAAAAAGTAAATTAGCCTTCTGTGCCCTAATGACATGTAACTTCTCGCTCTGTTTTCTGCACAGACCATGCCTGGAGCACGCAGATTTGCTCCATTGAGTAGGGATAAATCCGTTCTGCAACATTTTTTAAAATGCAAATTAATGGCAGAATTTTGAGGTTGAAAAAAAATGAGCATGTTGGATCTATCTCAGTAGGCTAGTATTTGTTTTAAGCTTCTGGTTTGTCTTAATTTTCCCAACCCTAATATATATAATTAGTAATCACAAATCTGCTATATGAAAAGCGTAAGATTGGGTTAAAAGAGGTATTCCAGGTTTCTTTTTTTTTTTTTTTCTTTTAATTAATGACCGGCTATCACTAGATGATCAGTGGGGAGCCAGCGCTCAACTGATTGCCTAGGGTGTTATTGCTGATGTCAGCACGGAAAGCAGCAGGAAGTGCTAACCATAGCTCAGTGGTACAGGCTGGTATTGCAGTCACAGCCCCTGCTGAATTCAATAGGAGCTGCAGCTGCAATACCAACCCCTGCCACTGCACTATGGGCAGCACTTTCTGCTGCTTCTTGCGCGGACTACAGTGACAGCGGTCCTGGGAATCAGCTGACCAGTGGGGAGCCAAGCAGCAGATCCCCGCCGATCATCTGTTGACCTATATGTCATCAGTAGAATAAAAAATGTCCTGGAATACCCTTTTTAATATTGTGTAGCAATGTGATATTTTTTATTTTTTTTTAAGCTGGTGTCACATGACCAGAGTTCAGTAGCGGAATCTGCAATCATCACCCACGCGGACGACATGCGGTAATCCGCTCCTATTAAAAATATAGAATTTCGCGTGTCCGCTCAGATTAGCAGATAGTTATTGCGATTTCCATGAGCGAATTTAAAATCGCACCTTCTTTTATGTGGAATCCGCACAGACGGCCTCCATTAAAGTCATTGAAAGCCGTCTGACCCGCAGCCCCTCCACAATTGACATTGCTGAAGGGTCATGGCTACCCTTGTCATTGCCTAGCGACTTGTCATTGTACTGCGCCTGAGCGGCGAGCGTCCATGGTCATCTGCTTTACATAAAAGACAGGTACGCAGTGTTGGGGTCTGCGACAGATTCTGCTGCGGGCTCCTGCATGCGGAAAAGACTCATTTGTTTGCAGCTGGCCTTAGTCGGTACATTTCTACCAACTCCAAAGCCCTACACGTGGGTACGCGTACTTAAGCCGGTGATCCAGGCTTCCTGACATCTTCCAACTGCAGACCATTTGCAGGGCTGGTAATTATAGCAGCAGTTCGTCATCTCCGCTGTGAAAAGCAGAGATGGGAATAAACCTTGTAGGGTCCTGTAAGGTTGCTGATGCTGCTCTTGCTGCGGACACTGCACTATGACACACTGATTTCAGCAGTTTGTTGCTTAACATTTGCAGCCTGGGCAGAGATGAGTCCGGTGGAGCTCATTAATATTAATGCATGCATTGCTCACCCCGCCCCTCGCTGCTGATTGGTTGGTTCAGATCCCACCAAGTAGACGTCATCTCCTATTCTGTGCATAAGAGATAACTTTTTTAAACCTGGCACAACTTCTTTAAAGAAGAGAATGGTTAACCATGTGATGTCTGATGTCCGTGGTAGCCACCACAATCCCAGCTACATGCATATCGCAGTCCTTAGTAGCACGGAGTACGTTGCGTTATGAAGTATTGCAGATCTCTAGCACATACAGAAGGCTCCCAGTTTGTGTATCGCTTGGCTCCGGAGTTCATTAGTAGTTTGTATGTTTATACATTTTTCTGTATATTACTGATTCATAATTCAAAGTCTTGGATACATTTTCCATTTCTTCTGAATCCGACTCAAATGTGTTACGGCTAAATACCTCCCTGTTCCAGCTAAGTAGGAATGTTCTTCGGGTGCCAGGACTCCGCTCAAATGGACATTTGTTTTATACCACAAAATCTAAAAGCATCGCTTATTAGTGTTTGTCTGCTTTTTGGACTGAGTATCTGATAGAAATGGCAGCCATTCATTTGTACACAGGATGTTAACTTGTGAGAATAGTCCGAGTAAAGGCCCATTTACACGGAGCGATGATCGCTCAGACGACCGTTTCAGTGACGGCTTTGAGCGATCATTTCGCATAAACTATTAAGTAGCTAGTTAATAGCTTATTAGCGTGCAAATGAAGCCTTCGCTGAAAGCAGTTAATAGCCCGAGGGCTCTTATCTGCGTTCGGGTCCTTTTGTTTTCCACGGGGAAACAATGATATCACCACTACCGATGGAGAACTACTGATAAGGCTGAGCGACGATTTTTAGGTTGGACTGAATTTAACGATTAGCCTGAAGTGCACGATGGCTGCGTGTTTAGACGCAACGATGATGGCTCAAATGATCGCTTTTTAGTGATTTTATTTTTTGAGCGATCATCGCTCCGTGTAAATGGGCCTTAAGCCTGGGTTCACAGGCCACAGATGTGCTGCTTTTCTTATGCGTGGACCTGCAGCATCTACATAAATGCTGTACTGTAGCTCAACCTGACCGCGGATTTTGATCGCAGAATGTACGAGCAGAAATTGACGAAAAGCCAGCGCAGTGGGAAAAAGTAGCAAATCGCCCCCTTGACGATCGTCCTGTGTTAAAAGCATTTTTTTAACACTGCGTTTTTGTTTTTTTTTTACCATAAATGTCAATGGGACTTTCTAAATCGCAAAGTACAAACGTGCGACGCTTTTTTAACATTAGAAGGTCCCATTGGCATTCACGTTAAAAAAAATAGAAGTATTTGGGAAGTCCAATCCCTTCAGCAATCAACTGACTGCACAGATCCTTCTGCTCTAAACCCCTGAACCCGCAGCCGATCACCAGGGGTTGGAGAAGCTCCGCATGGCCACTCGTTTACCCTGAAGCCGATATTGTCTGGAATATATGGTATTACATAGCAGCCGTTCACATCGCTGTAATACTTGGTCATGTTGCAGCCACCACAGTTTGCATTCCCTCTCGGCTTTGGCTCCACAACCAGGTTTGGGCATTACTCCCAGCTTGTCTTCAATGACTCTTATGTAATGCTTTATTACGCCTGCGGATGCCTCTCGGCGTTGTACTGTCCACACTATGTACAGGTGTGTATGCTGTAACATACAGCTGAAAGCCTTGATCCAGTGGCTGGGATTGGAGTTGACTCCAATCCTGGCTATTTAGCCTCTCGGGTGTCATGGTCAACAGCAGCTCTGGCATCTAAGTGGTTGAAGAGAGGACTCATGGGAGGACACTCCTGTGCTGCAATTGTGGGTTGCTAATCAGTTGCTTTGGCAGTAAGAAACCTAAAAAAGCCACCCAAGTCTAGCATGCATGAGGCTTTTTGGCCCTGCCTGATGGTCTACTGGTCAGTGTAATGCTGCTAGGAACTACAATACTGAAGTGAATAGGAACTATGACTGCAATGCTGTATAAAGGCTACTACATAGTGTACAACGTCTTCCATCCTGCTTCCACCTGGGAAGCAAGAGGGAGACAAGTAGCGGTGGGAACCAGATGACATGCAACGAAAGGCTTTTTTTAAAAATTAACTTTGGCATCCAAGATGGCTGCCAAACCAGACTATATCACCTAACTAGAGTTCAAAGGTTGAAAGTCCCTGTAAGGTCCAAATTAAGCGGGAGTTTTTTGTGTTTTTTTTTGAGGGAAAGATTTGGTCTGTAACATTTTTTGCTGCGGACAATTTAGACTGTCAGAAAACCTTTTTGTGAATTGGTAAGCTTTAGTCAGTACAGTTATACAAGCGTCGACAGATTTCTATAGGTTACTGAACTCCATAAAAGTATTAAAGGGGTCTTCTAAAAACATTGCTATCGATTAACCTATCCTCAAGATAGGTCATCAGTTGCTGATCGTTGGGGGTCTGTGCTTGATATCTTTACAGATAAGCTGATATTAGGCCAGCTGGCATTATGAACAGAGCCGGAAGCAGACAGCTCTGTCCATGGTGCAGTGGCCTGGGATGGTATTGCAGGCGCAGCTCCAAACGACAAACTCTCGTCAATCAACTAAGGATATATCAGCAACAGTAAAATTCCGGGCAACTCCTATAATGATGAAGTGGACGGATCTGGTAGTTTTCAGTATTTGCTCTATCTTGAAGGTGTGTGTGTGTGTGTGTGTGTGTGTGTGTCTGTGTGTGTGTGTGTGTGTGTGTGTGTGTGTGTGTGTGAGATATGAATTATTTTTTTCTTTCTTGGAGAAGCAAAGCATGTACTGGGTTCCTTATATGGAGAAGAGAGGCCTTATGGGCCCCCTAAGGCTCCTGGACCCGGGTGCAACTGCATCTATAGTTATGCCCCTGGTTGGGGGAGCCCAAGATATCAGCCAGTGTGGCCCACTTTGAAGATACAAGGCAACCCGCTGTTACATCAGTGAGAGTTGATATCCTGTATGATGGTCACCATCCCTCTTTGGCTGGCATCTTTGGTATCGTTCACATGTGCAGGCTATGATTATATGCATTTGCTCCTCCCCAATCTGGGCTGGGTTGAGTGGGTGACTGCATATTAGTCTGCATTGAACAAGTTGCTCCTCCACATCATAGTCTGGCTGACTGCATACCTCTAGCCTGGGTTCTCACATGCCGGATTCCCGGCGGAAATCTCGTTTTTTTGCGGCGGCCAAACCGCGAGATTTCCGCCGGGAGAAGTGCTGCTTCAAAACCCAAGGGTTTTGAAGCGGCCTGGCCGCTTGCTCTTCCGCTGTGGCAGGTGCTTCCATAGAGGAGAGTGCAGCCGCAGCGTAAGAAGTGAAAAAAAAAACAAAACATGCTGCGGCCGGTGAATCCGCGCCGCAGCGCCGGCTTCTGCCGACTTTGCTGCGGCGGATTCGCCCTCCCGTGTGGACGAGATTTCTGAGAAATCTCGTCCACATGGCTGGGTAATCCCGGGATTAGCAGCTGCAGGCGGATTTGCCGCAGCAAAATTCCGGACGGAATTGCCGTGGCAAATCCGCCCCCGTGCGAACCCAGCCCTAGGGTTTATGGCGGTTGCGCCTGCCCTATGGTGATTGTGCCGGTGGCGATTGCGCCTGCCTTATGGCGATCGTGATTATCAGGTATTACATTTTTGGCTTTTTCAGTGAATAAAGATATATATTTATTTTAAATCTTTTTCTTCTAAATCCTTGGTCTGTCGGACTGCAGCATACAGGGAACATCTCTTGCGTTGGTGCAGTCCGTGTGATGTGGTTAGGAAGGCCCCATGTACATGTGAGTCATCGCTCCGGACGGTTATAGCTGCGTCCACGGTCTGTCACCACCCTTCCGCAGACACAAGATGTGAATCACATTTCTTGGGGTTTCCCAGATGGCGTCTCTGCGCTCCTTACATTTTCTCCCCTCTATTCTCCAACTAAGCCTTAGTCTGCTCTGAGCGGCTCACATGGCGGGTCTTGGACATGACACAAATTTCCATTCCTTAATTTCCTTGAGCTTCTCTGCTATAACAGACTGTTTCTTTCTTTGGCTTCTTGAATCTGCATTTCAAATGTTATTGGATGGAGTCGAAGTTTTGAATATTGGGTGGAGCAGAGCTTCTCATGGTTTTTAGATTATTTTACACTGATTCATACTGCATTGTAGAAAAGCCTTTCTCTGGGCACAAACCCACAATCTATGTGGCCCTGCAACCTCGCCCTTACATTGAAGTAAAGGGGGGCGCAGGTTGGATTTCTGTTGCAGCCGATGGTTGCATGGAGCTCCAACTTGCACTGTAACCCCATTCACCTCAATGTTGGGGAGCTGCTTTGCTTTTGGTTTCCCAACATTTTTTTTTCTGCCACAGTTGTCCATCCCTTATTTTGTGGCGCAGTGACTGGACCAAGCCTATAAGGGGCACTGTTGTTGGGCTACGTTTGACTAGTGACCTTTTTAGGACAGTTTTACATGAGCGTATTATAGTTGCGTTTGTCTCAGGCCGCTCTGGGATAGGGATCTATGATGTGTTTTGGTGTCAGTAAACTACCGGTCAGCCTGGGGTACTAGTTTGTCCCATGGGCGAAAAAAAAATAAAAAAATGTGCCAGCGAAATGCCTATGTGAAACTCCCAATCGTGATGTGAAAGAGGTCTTACATGTAGGACATGTTTTATACCAACATCCTGTAAGGAATCTAAAGTAATATAGTATGTAAGGCCCAAAAATGTCCGTCCAGTTCAGCCTGTTAACCCCCAATATCGTTCCAGAGGAAGGTAAAAGAAAAACCCTCAATGAGTTAGGCGCTAATTTTCCCCATTTAAGGGTAAAAAAATTCCTGACTCCAATCCTGGCAATCGGAATAATCCCTGGATCAACAACCATTATAACATATAATGTATCCCTCAAGAAAGGCGTCCAGGCCCCTCTTGAACTCTTCTATTGATTTTGCCATCACCACGTCCTCAGGCAGAGAATTCCACAGTCTCACTGCTCTTACAGTAAAGAACCCCTTTCTGTGTTGTTAATGCAACCTTCTTTTCTCTAGATGTAGAGGATGCCCTCTTTTTACGGTTACAGTCCTGGGTATGAACAGGTCATGGGAGAGATCCTTGTATCGTCCCCTAATTTATACGTAGTTATTAGGTCGACCCTCGGCCATCTTTTTTTCTTTTTCTTAACTAAATAACCCCAATTTTGCTAACCGCTCTGGGTATTGTAGTCCGCCTTTGATTCCGCTCAAGCTCTGTAGGCCAACAAATCTTTCCGATATCTGTCTGGTATGCAGTTTTCAACGCAATACCACACATTTACGAAATAAAGTGCACCTGAAAAATGGCGCAAGGGACGTGCACTGCCTTTTTTATTTTTAAGATCATGGTTAACTTGCGATGACTGCTCCAAATTTACTACTGATTTGCGCCACTTTTTTTGCACAGTCCTACAGTAAATCTGACAGCTAAGTGGTGTCAGGTATTTGGCCAACTGTGATACGCATCTTGTGCCATGTTCATTTTCCAGCAGTTAAGAGAATGTGAGCACTCTTTCACACTTGCATCTATCTCCATTTTGGATTTTAGTCCTTCTTTTTCTCTTTTTGGAGCAGAGAAAAAAAAATAAAGCAGAACCAGATGGCTGCGATTTCACCCCCCACCCCCTTGATTTTATTGGGTATTTTTTTTTTTTTTTTTTTTTAAAGACGGAAAGTTGGAATACTTCCGCTTATTTTTTAAATGGAACAAATACCCCTGCGGACTGCGCTATTTGTTTGAAAAACAGAACAGCGAGAAATCCGAAAAGGAGAAAAGTACAAATGTGAACAAGCCCAAACTTTTTCCCCCCCCCTTCTTCATTTTTGTGAAAAGCTCTTGTATGTTGGTGCGAACTCTCCTCATGCTCCGTTTTGTACCTTACTATAAAGTATTTTCCGATCCTCCTTTTAACGGATTTATTGTGTATAATGTGGAAACCTATTCTCATTTTCTAATTGGTAATCTCGGATCCTTTTTGTTCGTTAAGCTGTAATGTGAAATCTCCATGTGAAAGGCTGAGATTTCCTTGGGCAGATCTCGTTGTATTCTCTCGCTCCTCTGCTGCGCTAATCATATAGCTTATATGTCCTGAGATAATTGTGGCTTGCAGACACTGCAGTGGAATTGTGGCTAATCCCTTATGACAGCTGAAGCACAGAAATGTGATGGAGGGAAGCGTGGCCTTTCCAGCAGCTCGCTCCTCATGCCCCTCATCCTACGTCAGCAGCATGCACGTTTCATGAATCTGCACATGGGATATATAAAGGGATTGCTCCGTCCGTCCAGAAGTCTGTTCCCCACATGGAACCTCAGTGCGGCTCTAGGACAGATCCTCGCAGATGCCATCATTTCTCCAGATACTCTGCTTGGTGTGCGACCTGCTATAAGTGATAGCGAGACGGAACTAATATAATCTGTCAAGCCGAACGTTGCAGCAGGCCTGTTTATCATGACGGCACGGTCATACCACCGTAATACGGACCCACGATATACACCTAGATAGAAGTGCATCAGTATGTCATAAGTATTGCTGGAGTATTACTGATCAGGAATACAGATATGCTGTTAACCTGGCAGGAAACTGAATTACATAAGAGAGCCACCTTGCAAAATGAATGTGGAAAGGATGAAGTACTGATGACATGCAGCGCTGATGCAATACAGGACTGCTACATGCACATCACACACACAGCACTGCTACATGCACGTCACACACACAGCACTGCTACATACATTGTTCATCCCATACAACAGGGATCAGAAGCAGCACAGCACTGGAGGTGAAGGACCTGTGATGACATCACCGTCATGCTTCACCCCATATTACATGACTCTGACGCTCATCCCGAGTGAATGACTTACACGCTCCATCCCTGATCACATGACTGTGACGTCATCAAAGGTCCTGCATCTTTTGTGCAGATTATGGGCAGACTACACACACTGTGGCCCCAGTTGCTATGGAAAACTAATGAACACCTAGCCGGACAGTAGCCGTGTGTGTAAGGACCTGTGGTGGTGTCACTGTCATGTGATCAGGGGCGGAGCATGTAACTCCCTCACTGAAGATGGAGGACCTTTGATGACACCGTCAAGTGATTGGGACGCAGCATGTAAGTCACTCACAAACTCACGGACGGACAGGTCGTCATTAGTATTTTGAGATAGTGAAACATTTTCCATTCTTTTAGGCTGTTTTGATTCTATTTTTTTTATCTACAGGATAGGGGATGACTTGTTGATCGGTGGGGTTTCACCTCTGAGACCTCTGCTAATCTCAAGAACAGAGGTCCTGTGTCGCCCGTTGTCCTCACTGCAGGGTTATTGCACCCCCTGCAATGACCAGGAGAATGAATAAAGCGCTGGTCACACAAGTGCACTCTCACACTCCATTCACTTTCAATGGGACTGCCGAGTACCTGAGCAGCGCACCCACTTGGGTATTTCCGTCCCTGCCATTGAAATGAATGGAGTGCTGACTGCACATGCTCCGTTCAGAGTGACATCCCTGCAGGGGGAGAAGAGACCCCACGGTGACAGGAGAGCAGAACACATAAGATTGACAGGGGTCTCAGAGGTGAGACTCCCACTGATCTACAAGTTATAACTTGATATTCTGGTGCAACCCCTCTAACATTTACCCATCGCCTCTTTCCACCCATGTACTCCCCCCTCCTGGTTGAACTTTGTATACATATATCTTTTTTCCATCCATACTATGTAACCATAGCAATAGCTGCAGGCTGCTAAGTACTACCACTTTGTATATACCTATAAACAGAGCTCACAATGTTAATTTCAGTCATATTCTCGGAAAAGGTTGCAATAAGACATTTAGGTTGGCGCTTGACACTGTAGATCGAGTAAGTTCTGGCAAGTACAATTATATCACTTTATCCTGATCATTTTACTATTTGGCACCAATAAAATATTTCCACGAGCCTACGGTCCAATTGACTAATCACTGATGTCAAGCTTGCAGGATGTTTGTAGAGGCGGGGATCTCCTTTCTGATTATAGAAAGCTTTTGGCTTCCATATGAGACTCTATGCAAAATAGCTCTCCTTCAGAGGAAGAGCGTTCTCTCTAGTGCCGGCTGTCGGTGGTTACCCTGTAAGTCACCGTCTAACCCGTTGGCACACGTCATGTTGCATGATTCTTGATCAGACGCTCGCGGCAGACAGCATCGTGTTGGAGTTTGTGCTCCTTATTAATAGGGAGTAGGTTTCTGATTGGCTGAATGATATGGGGGCGGGCCCACTAGCAGGAAGGGTGTCTTCACATGTTGTGGAAACTTGATTGTGGAATCGGGTACAGAAAATCCACAGCATTTTATACTACAGGCAATGAGAATTCGGGAAGAAATCGGCTGTGTAAATTGACCTGCGGTGAACGTTTTACATTCACAGCATATCCATTTATGCAGTATATTTTCACAGTGAATTTACACTCGCCAATGAGGGAGTTAAAGGGCAACCTGTCATATACTCAGAGAGGACAGCATAAAGTTGTGGCAGGCTTGCTGCTTTCAGCAATCCGTCACTTTTGGAATGATGTGCAGTTGTTTTTAAGAACTTACGATGTGTTTCTGCAGCTCCCAGCAGGAGATAAGTCCAGCCTTTTCATGAGTATCTAGTAGCCACGGCCACACTCTGATTTGCAGTTTTCTCAGTATGTAGTGTAATCAGGGCTTTGGACTCAGTCTCATTTTGGTAGATTGAGCTGGTAGTAATGTTCAGACTCTGCTGAAATGAATACATTTTATTATGGTATCATTCAGTGCTGAATTTGTGGCATATATTTCCTTTCATAGAATTTAGTAAAGTTTTTTGTCTTCTGAAAAGAATGTTTATTTGAATATAATCTAATGTTGATGAAAAGCCATTTTAAATTTGTCACATAAAAAAGGAGTCCTAGATGGAGGCGGCAGAATCTGGGAAACTGAAGAGTTGGAAGTTTGTCTTATTGACTCCACAGCCCTGAGCGTAATGGCTAGAAGACTGTCAGTCGAGGTGTAGGGTGGGGCTACTAGGTCCTCATGAAAAAAACTGGAGTAGTATCTGGTGGTATTGTATCTTGTCACCACCAGGAAGTCCTGGTGGAAACCACACTGACAGGCCGGTTACCCCCCCCCCCCCCCCCCTGTAGCTGATTGGCTACAGAGCAAGCTGCAGGTCCTGGAAGCCCAAGATGCATTAATACCCTAGTATCCTACTGGGAGCTGCAGAAACAAACTGTAAGTTCTTTAAAACAGCTGCATATTGCCTTATAAGTGACAGACTGATGAAATCAGCATGCCTGTCCATTCTTTATCCTGTGCTCAGCAAGAACTGCATAGGATACATGACAGGTTCCCTTTTAAATCCACTTCACAATCTCCATCTAACGTGTATGGATTCTGACACGGATCTGCTCCAAAGTCTGCAATGTGGTCATGCCCTTAAAGGGGTTGTCCCGCGGCAGCAAGTGGGTCTATACACTTCTGCATGGCCATAATAATGCACTTTGTAATGTACATTGTGCATTAATTATGAGCCATACAGAAGTTATAAAAAGTTTTATACTTACCTGCTCCGTTGCTGGCATCCTCGTCTCCATGGTGCCGACTAATTTTCGCCCTCCGGTGGCCAAATTAGCCGCGCTTGCGCAGTCCGGGTCTTCTGCAGTCTTCTATGGAGCCGCTCGTGCAGAATGCAGGGTCCGTGTAGCTCCGCCCCGTCACGTGCCGATTCCAGCCAATCAGGAGGCTGGAATTGGCAATGGACCGCACAGAAGAGCTGCGGTTCACGGAGAGAGAGGATCCCGGCGGCCATCTTCAGCGGTAAGTATTGAAGTCACCGGAGCGCGGGGATTAAGGTAAGCGCTCCGGTAAGCTTTCTTTACCTCCCTGCATCGGGGTTGTCTCGCGCCGACCGGGGGGGGGGGGGGACAACCCCTTTAAGGTACTTTCACAGTGAAAACACAAATCTGGAGCAAATGCGCATCGAAATCTGCAGCGTTTAGTGTGGATCTGCAGCAGATGTCGCCCCTTACAGTACATATATCTGGATCCAAGTTGTATACATTTTGTATTACTACTCTGGACTGTGTGAGGACATGTTTGTACATTGCACATTCTTCCTCCTGTGAATGACCTTTAGTGCAGCTCATTGAATAGACGTTGCTTAAATTTAGATTTCATTATCTGAATAGGTTTCTATAAACTATTAAAGTAGAACTCCACCCAAATAATAAAACCTCCATGTACTCATCACTAGTTCTGCCCTTCCCTGATGCCTCCTCTGCTGCTGTCTCATTGTCAGTTGTGTGTGTTTTAGGGCGCTTTCACAGGGGCGAGTTCCCTGTACGAGGTTTTTTTGTGTTGCAAGACGCACTAAATTCCTACGGGAATAAACCCCGTTTTTTTTCAATGGGGGATTATTCTCCTGCAGCCATGCTACAAGATGGCATCACAGCGTGTTTTTATTTTTGTGAATTTTTTTTTATTTATTTTTTTTAATATTTGCTTTTGCAAAAAAACTCGCCCATTATTTCTATGAGCGAGTTAAAAATCGCACCACCTGTACATGCGAGTTTCATGTGTGTGATGCGCTATTTCAAATTTCCAATTGGAAAAAAAGGTGTGATTCTTTACGCTTGTGAAAATCGCATGTTCTCACAAATTGCATTGCACTCAAATAGAAAAGCGCAGTATTGCCCTGAGTTTCTGAAACTATATCGGACTTGCCGTACTTGCACAACGTGTTCCTTCTCTACCTACATGGGTTGGCAGTACTAAAGGAAGGCTCTTCTAATTTGAGGGGTGATGTCTGTATTGCAGCCAATTTGAATCTTCGAAGCTAAACCTATAACTAGCCGTATTCTAGCTACAGAAAGCCGTAGGGCTCGTTCACACAGGCGTGAGTGCATTTCAGTTGCATCAATAAGCTGCGGCTTTACTCAACCAAGAAGCGCTAATGCCTACAGATTTTGCCTACTCTTATGACAATGACAGCTCAGTGATATGTTCAGGACATCCTGCAGTCACATGTGTTCCGTTTATCAACTAGGGACCTCTCTAATACCCCATTTACACTGACAGCTGATCGCTTAAAAGTCGCTCAAATGACCGTTTGAGTGACAGTTTTGAGCGATCATCTTTGCATAATCTATAGTAGCTAAGTAGCTACTATAGAGCTTTGCAGGCACAGCGGGACACCGCCGATATCTCTTGCCGAACAATACAGCTGTTTTGCATAAGCAAACAGCTGTATTGTTCTGCATGTTTATAGCATGAATTCACAGTGGGAAACAGGCAGAGAGAATATTATCAGAGCAGCCGGCGGTGATAACAGCCTGCTCCGCTGGTAACAGCTGATCACTCAATTCAAGAGAACATGAAGTGAGCGATCAATGACTCGTGGACGAAAACTGCACAATGTCAGTGCATTTGGACAGAACGAGAACCACTCAAAAGATTCTTTTGAGCGAATTTTGTGCGATTCTCGTTGTGTCTAAATTAACTTTACCAAGTAGATATTGACACGTCGATTGAATAAGCTATCACTAGTGGATGGGCCTAACTACTTGGCTACCTACCAGTTGTCAGAATGAATGGGTGATGTGGCACCTTGACTGATTTTTTTTTTTTTCTTCTTCTTTTTTTTCCCCTCGTTTCGAGCAATGTTCATCACCCACAACGCAGAGGACTACAACATGGCGCCATCCATTTGATACACATTTGTACTGCCATTTCCTACCCATTATGTGGCTGCATGTCCAGCTATGTAACAGAAATGCCCAAGCCCACCTCCATGCCTTTTATTTTCCTGGACCGGTTATCCACTCGCCTATACTTGACAAGTATGACTAATTAATCCCAACTTGTTACCTACATCTGCCTAGCTGTGATTATAATACCACTTATGATGACTTATCGTGCAGCTTCACAGATGGGTTGTATTTTCGTGGGTCTCACAACGCTCAAAACCGGCACTAGTTTCTTGCCCGTCTGAACGCACCCTCACAGCTACTCGTTGGAGGAAAAAAAAATAGCATCTGCTGCCCCCCTCCCTACCAGTTATGCCAGTAGGGCAGTTGTGTAACCAAGTCTTTTGTTTGAGGGTATCTGACTATCGTCCAACACCGGGCAATATTTTAACCCCAGCTTGTTCTTATTATTCTATTCTTGGAGAATTTAAAGGTGGTTGTTTAGGAGATAATAGTCTGGCTTATCCTCTGCGAACGGCATGCCCTGCTTGTGTAACTGCTTTCATATGTGGCTGGAAGAGATCTCGCTGAAGCCCGACAGAGCAAATGTACCGTTATCCTTGTGGGAAGAAATAAAATGTTCCAAACTTCAGTTGTAAAAAAAAAACAAAAACGTGTCCTTACCCCCCCCCCCCCCCTCCCTCCACTGAATGCAGATTAGTCACTAAACCGCCAATGGTGTTGGCGAGTGGTGCAGAATAGGCACAGACGCCCCTCCTCGTTACAGGAAGTTACTGGTTCACCCAGTGCGGTGGCTGAGAGCTCCTGGTAACATGTGAGCATTACTAGGCATTTCATTCTGCAGCTCTGCAGTGTGTTCGCTTCCTCGCACAACAGCTGGGAAGGAATGCTGCTTCTGTCTCTGCTGGGGGAGTCCATTCTGTCTGCTCTCTGACAAGCCTGGGGCTCTGCAGCGCCGAGAAGCATCTCCTCAACAAAGGAGTTAATTCTGAGACGGTGAAAGGAAGCCTATTAAATAGTACGCGATGCTTATGGAAACGTCAAGCCTGGCACACGAAGAATTAAGAGGTTTGCATGGTTAAAGGGCAAAGGGATGCCCGCTCTGGTTGAGGATTACAAAAGGATGCTATTGCCTGTGGGTTCTACTTTGCTAACTCCTTGTGAATGAAGTGCTGCAATCGCCTTCCTGTAGTTGAGTTCCTCAAGAAGCTGGTGGCAGAATATTTGACAGGGTTTACTCCGGGAGATTGATGGGTTATTGTAGCAAGCATAATGAAGTAAACACTTCCTCCGTATTTCGGTCATGTGGCACTTTTGGGATTTAGCCGGCAGCCGTTCTCCAGGAGTACCCAAGCTCCCTTGTTTCTGAGTCATCACAAGTGAATGAGAATCCCACTTTGGGCATTTTTGTTCTCAGAGATCTTGGTTTTTGGACCGCTGGATTATATTGCTGGATTTTTTTTTTCCCCAAGCTGTACAATGAATGAAAATCCCTTTTTGGATAATCGAGAAATCCTCCATTGAATCAGCAGGATGCAAATGTTGACAGCCATGAAAAAGCTGACTAGTGCGCTTCAGCAACTGACCTTGTAGGGAGCACCGTCGCTCGTTACTACCTCCTCCTAATTAATAAGTAAAGAAGACTTTCATTGCAGCTCGTTGAATTGTTTCTTAGATTATTCCAGTTAATCGGGGCAGGCAGGAATCTCCCTGGATGTTTTACAGATCTATGGCATTGCAGTGGGCCATTGAGGAATGCAATTAAATTTAATCTATTTTAGCTGTTTTTATTAGTGATGCTGTTTTTTTTTCTAGTTTTTTTCCCTTCCATACATTGATTTGTCTGTCAACCCCCAAATGTCATTGAAGAGGATTTCTTAATTTTTTTTACAACACGATTGGATGCTTGAATCAGTGGTAAATTAGGAGGGATTGGAGCCATGAATGGGCATCGTGCCAATAATCTACAGTTTCAGTAGTGCATGAGAGAGAGCCTTGGCTCAAAGCAAGATCGAATGAGCCGAGTGTGTATTGTGGTCTTGGAGGAGGCGGAGGATGAGCCCCCGTGTTTTCCCTCCAAGCTACCAAGTCATGGAAATCCTTATCATCATCGTCGTCCGCCTCCTAGAGCTGTGTTGGTAAGACTTTGGGGTTTTGTTACTATTTTGTTACCGTGTTACCAGTTTACTTTCTGTCTAGAATTCAGAATGGTTAAACGGTGAAGAGCCTTTATAGACTGTAACCTTTACCTATAAGGTACTCAGATGGGTGAAAACATACTCTGCCTTTTCTATGTTTCCCGAAAACCTTGGTTATGTCATGCATGAGCGCGGCTTCATCCCACAGAGGCGCTGCCACGTCGAGAACGTATATTTAGCTAGTGGTACATCCCTGCCATCCGTGCCATGCTTATCACTATATAACTAGGCAGTCTTGCCGACCTTTTAATTGTGGCCGTATTGTTTTTTGTCTCTTTTTGGTGCTCCTAAATAAGAGCATGGAAGAGGTTAAATTAACAAATTCTATCTACTGTACATGCGTTTTTATTTATTTTATTCCCAGAGGGAGCGGGAAAGGGATATAGATAGATAGATATATAGATATATAGATATATAGATATATATATATATATATATATATATATATTAGTTATTATAAATAATTTTAATGGCATACCACTAATTGATGCTTTTGCCATACTTTTGTAAGAAGCCTGTTTGACATCTATAGCCATGGAAACCTTGTCACACTTCAGAATTTCTTCTGTTAAATCATGTGTTCTGGGGAGGAAAGAATTTTTCCATGATGCGTATGAGCTTCATGGCGAACCACAAAATAAGCGCTCTTTTTCATGCTTGTTAAACATTTGGTTTACTATAGCTGTACATTTTGTATCTTTTTCTTAACCCTATGTTGACAGTTATATAGTACATATTTGCATGTTGCTTGGTTACCTAGAGTACAGTATTCTTCCATTCATGAACATTTCAAGTTGTACCCGGTTCAAAGTATTGGGGTATTCGTTTTACACTTCTTAATCAGCCCGTAAAACTGCAGAAGAAATCTGCAGCTATTCCGCGTTGGCATTTTGCCGCGGATCCAGTCACATCAGTGGGCAAAGTCTCTGTGCAGAATTTTCAGTCGGATCTCTATTAAGAAGTGGCATGTCACTACTTTCCGCAGATCCACACGAAAACACGTTTGTGGCAAAAACCACGGCAGACCAGTGGTGGATCTTTGCAGCAGTTTTGCAGGCTGGTTCCGCAGTGTGATCACAGTACTTTGAACACAGTACATGCTCACACTGCGTAATCGGCCTTTAAAACTGAAGCAGAAATCCGTGGCTGTTATGCTTTGGTTTTTCCCGCAAATTCCCACACGGCTTTAGTGCGGTCAATGGGCAACATCCGTGTACGCCTTTTTGCATGCATCTGCAGAAAGAAGTGTCGTGTCACTGCTTCATGCAGAACCGTGTGAAAATGTGTCGGAAATTTCCCACACAGATTTTGCCCATTTGAGAGGACTGGATCCGTGGCGAAAACCACGGCAGAATAGCCGCGGATTTCTAACGCTGTTTTCCAGGATAATTCCGTGCTCCAAATTCTGCGTCAGAATCTGCCGTGTGAATATACCCTTACTGGGGCCACAAAGTTTGGAATGGAAAAGCAGATGTTGGAATTGAAGTTTCTGGAACTTTAATGTTCACAGTTGATGCCCATTAAAACTTCCTTGGAAAGGTTAAGGGGGCTTGGGGCAGTTTTATCATAATACTGGAGCCATTATACCCACAACATTGGGCATTTTAGGGCACATTCATATCTGCATCGAAGGTTTTGTTGAGAGCAACTGGCACAGAACCGGCAGAAAATCCCAGACAATCTAGCTTGGCATGCTGCACTCTTTTGTCCAGTAAAGCCTAGGTTGGATTGCTGGTGGCTGGATTGACCCCCTTAGTCAGTGAGATCTGTACAGCTCCACCATGTGCCGGATCTGAAGGCTCTGGTGTTTTCATCCTTTGGCTTCAAGGATGGAACCGAATAAGAAAACTCACCGGGCCTTACTCCATTCTGCACAAGGCACTCTGAACTTTGCTATAGCTTATAACTTTATCCCCCCCCCCCCTCCCCCCGTCTAAAAAGTGTGAAAGCGTGTTGTTGGAATTTGTGGAACTTTGCACAAGTAGTTTAGCTGTGATTTCAGAGTAACATGTGACACCACAGCCGGAGTATTCGATGTGTGCTTTGTGTTTGCATACAGTAATAAGTGGCCATATTCCTTTGGTAAGGGCTCCTTCACACTGGCGAGGGCGGGTTGGGCAGTGAATAACGTCCCAATATCGCCCTCGCCATCCATATTAAACCTCTGGATGCCAGGCGTTTTCACGTGAAAACAGCCTTGCATCACTGCAGGGATGAAGGAAATCCCGCCGCGGCAGAAGATCGCGGAGTTCTCCCATTATTTTCAATGGGGTCGGGGCTGCTGCTCAATGAAATGTGAATGAACCCATTCAAAAGAATGGGTTTCAGATTTGTGTTCCCGCAAGACACAAATATCGCACCATCTCCTCGCCTGTGTGAAGGCACTTTGACCTAAATACTTATTTGGCTGACAGGTATTTTCCCAACTCCTCCTCAGAAATTTGTTTTTCAATGGAGAGATGGGAATAAACCAGTGCTAGGTGGGTCTTGTCTCTTACAGGGGCAAATGATGTAGCATGTTAAGATCCAACGGGAACCCTGCTCCCTCACATCTGATGTCAGAGACTACTCCGCAGACCCCCATTCATGTAATTGGCTGGTTTGGCCACTTACATCTAATTTGTATGGACACCTTTAATTTGGTGGGCGAGTCTAGTGAAGACACATTTTGTTTCATCCGTGCTCACCTCCCCTGATTGTCATCTCCGGTGTATGCTGTACTCATTTCATGCAATTCTGCCCGTTCTTTGATGCATATAACTCACAATCTCAATTTTTACACTTCTGTTCTCTTTTCCCCTCAGTTGTGCTAGCAAATCCATGACACATCCGCACAGCTTTACATGATCAGCGTGAGCCAATACCATCTCTGTCTGCTGGGAGGACCAATATGATGATTATTACCCTAAATAAGCTGAATACCATAAGTATACAGTAATAAGGGGATGAATGGTCATCTTTATTTTAATGGTGACAGGAATGCTCTAATTATCAGCAGTAGTTATGATGGTAGCCTTTGTCTGTAAACCCCCCCCCCCCCCCCCCCTATGAAGAGCCTGTGTGGTACAGTCCATGTCATGCAGTTTCATCATTCAGGAAGTTTGTGTGGCTGGGAGAGAACAGAGTAGCAAACAACTCCTATGGGCTCACATGACCCAACTGAAAGAGGGATTCCAAGAATTTTCTAATGGGAAGGAATAACGAATTATTTGGGAGGCAGGTTACACCACGAACAACTTTTTTTTTTTTTCTTTTTTCTTTTTTTTTTATACCAGTCTGGCCCTTTTAAAATTGGTCAAACAAATTGTGCTTAGAAAACTTGGAAATCTCGTTAGCTCTCCGTCATAATCCTTTTAATTGGAGAAAAGAAGAAATGACCCCCAGTATTTTGGGCAATAGTCGTGTTTTTTTTTCTTATGACACAATGCCAACTAGATGAACTTGCTCCGACCTTTTGCAATATTACTCCTGTGAAGATGGTCTTAATTAAGGCGTTGTGTATATTGCTGAGCAGATTTATGAAACCTGTATTTAATTTCCCAACATACAATTAACATATATATATTTTTTGCTTTACTCAGCCTCCCCTGGTTCAAGCAATTTTTAATGGTGATCCGGATGAAGTACGGGCACTGATATTCAAGAAGGAAGATGTGAACTTTCAGGTAAGTGTTTGCTATGTGTCTGTTCTTCTGAAGTACACCAAAAATTCCTTCCACTCAGAGGGAGTCTGTCAGTTGTGCCGATATCCATTGAGCTGCTGCGCGGTTCTTATTGACAGCTGTAGTATCAAACCAAGAAACCGATGCAGTTCTCAGAGCTGTGAAAAGAGGAGAGAACACTTGAGTAAGCAGTAGAGATGAGCGAGTATACTCGCTAAGGCACATTACTCGAGCGAGTAGTGCCTTAGCCGAGTATCTCCCCGCTCGTCTCTAAAGATTCGGGGGCCGACGTGGGTGACAGGTGAGTTGCGGGGGAAAGAGAGGGAGAGCGAGATCTCCCCTCCGTTCCTCCCCGCCCCCCCCCCCCCGGGCGGCCCCCGAATCTTTAGAGGTGAGCGAGGAGATACTCGGCTAAGGCACTACTCGCCCGAGTAATGTGCCTTAGCGAGTATACTCATCTCCGGTAAGCAGTCCTTCCACCAGCGCACTCCTGGTGATGACATTAAAGTTTTCATTTTCTGAATTCAGCGGACCCCAAAAACACTGATAGTTGCTTTTACACCCCATTCCCCTTCCCCTAACTAACTCGGTCAGCAGCTTTCTATCAGCAAAACTGCAAGGAGACTCCTTTTTTTAAAAAAAAAAAAGCCTGTCATGTGGTCTGAGAAATGAAACTATCTGCATTGCCGATCCCTCCACCATTTTCGATGCTATATCGTCAGTCCATGTTTGCGTCAATTTAAACTTTTGCAATGTAGGAAGTAAATGATTACATCGCCTCCAAAGCTTTAGGGTGACCATACACGTCAGATATTGATTGGCTGCACCTGCCGATTATCGGCGTATGGCTGCCTCCTGACAGCAGTTGTAGATGGATTCCAACTGCTGAACCTTACCCCCCCTTTCCTCAGGAGATAAGCCACTGCCAGATGTGTCTATCAGCTGCTTTCTCCCGCTCTTTATTATGAGCACATGTACACTTGCTGCATATGTTTGGGGTATCGGGCGAGAAAGCTGTTGGCCAAGTGTAGTGTTAATGTAATAAAGAGGCATTTAAGCCCATGCAAACTTTTTTTTGTTACATTTTATTTTGCTCACCATGAGGTTTTTTTCTTGTGTGACCTCAACAGAATTTTGCTGTTTTACAAAGCAAGTATAAGGATACGGGGAATCTGCCTGCTATTTCCCACAAGCGTTTCCACCTTAACTATTATACAGGGTCATTAGTTTCACCTGTTCTGTAGGCTCGCTGTCCTGTTGGAACATGTCCTTTGGGGGTATCTGTTAAGGCTTAGTATTAGCATGCCTTCACTTCCCACTGCATTGCAGAGTGCTACAACAGACTATGTAACTAGGTATAGTTTGCTCCTTGACAAATATACTACCATCCCCTTTTAACCCTTTCCAATCCACTGTCTGACCTCTGAAGACATGATTTAAGGCTGTACAGCTCCGATGTTGGAAGACGTCCGTCAGGGTTCTCTTACTGTATATTGCCAGCCTCTCTGCTGTCGGAGCCTATCCAACGTGTCACCTCATGCAGTACTGGCTTTAGCCAGAAAACGCCGCCATTGTTAATGGCAGGAAAAGAGTAAGCCCCCTAGGAATACCAGGATTCAAATTGGATTGGAAAGGGTTAACTAAAATATCTACTTCTTCGATGCCGGTGGTGGTTGTGTTAATTTTCCACTGTTTTAGCCTCGCTTGACCTTTTTGGAGTCTCTGAGTTTTTGGGCAGCGCCTGGTTGAGCTGTAGAGGAAAGTTGGGAAGCAGATGGAAAATGTGTACTCAGAAGGAAGGCCGGTGACAAAGTGTGGAGTCACCTGCGATGTGATTCATTTATAGAACTGAACCGTTTGGTGGAAAAAGAGCTCTTTCTTTGTAAAGTGAGACTGACAGTAAGTAGTGGGCAGATGGAGTGGGATTGGGGATGGATATTGTATATTGCTGGAAAACTAATGTAACTGCAGACAGCAGTAAGCTGCTGAGGAGGATCAGTGATTTATAGGTCGTTACAAAGTATTGTGTTATGCAGGACAATTCCATTAATCGGGGATCTGAAAGCACAGCAGTTTTGATACTTTGTATTTTCTGGCTTATAACTTTGTGCTGAACTGTCACTATACTGAATACAGGGCACAGACTAAAGATTTCTCCCAAAATATATAATTCTTGTTTCATTTCAAAGAGCAAGACTCCAGCAGTTTTGAAGGGGTTTTCCAAGACTGATATTAATGGCCTAGCTTCATGTCTTGAGTGGCGGGTTCCCCACTGATCAGCCGTTTGAAGTGGCTGCGGCAGCCCGGTGTGCGCCGCAGCTGCTCTAGTGCATATCGGCCACAGCGCTGTATATTTCACTTGAATGGAACGGAGCTGCTCTCAGGCCAGGTGACATTATTGACCTGCGCAGCAGCCATGGTCCTGAGTGGCAGATCCCCACTTATCTGGTGAGGTTGACCATAGGTTATCACTATCTTAGTGCCATAAAACTCCTTTTAAAGGCGTTGTACCAGAATAAGAGGTCATTCCCTATCCAAGGAAAAGTGATACCTTGCCCATTGATCCCGTTTTCCCCGTTATCCCCACTGTAGATTTGCTTCACCGCTACCCCCACCCCACCTACCTTCCCTCTGCTATGGGGAAAATGAATGGAGCACTGCCCATTCAATCACACTGCCACTCTGCTCACTTTAAATGGGACTGCAGAGATAATTGAGTGGCAAGAGCTACGGTGTTTCCGTCAATCTCTTTGAAATGAATGGAGCGCCGATTGCACATGTTCGGCCAGTGCTCCATTAACTGTGACATCACTGCGGAGGGAGAAGCATCCCTACAGGATTAGTGGGGGGCATGGCGGTGAGGCTCCTACTGATTGGCAAATCCTCTATCCTTTGGATAATAACTTTTCGGAATAACTTGTATTTCTGGTACAACCCCTATTAAAGGGGTTCTCTGGGAATTTTCCTGTTCTCTTCCAATAGCTAGTTGGTGGAGGTTCGTCACTCAGGTTACCTGCAGATTGCCGGGCTCACTATTCATATAGACAGCGCTGTCTGGATTGCAACATCCCGGTTTCGTACTGCAAGCACTGCTCCCATTACCTTCACTCCGGAACTGTGCCTATACAAACAAGCCAGACCACTACAATGTCGATATATCTATCTGCTTGCAGAGCTGTCTGCATTGACAGCGAGTCGGCTGATCGGTGGGGGTTCCGAGTGGCAAAACCCTGCTGATCAGCTATTGATGACCCGAGCATAGTTGATCAATTGTAAAAGTCCCGGACAACTCTTAACATTATCACATCCTTAGGATATGTCAGTTAGTGAGGTATCAAAATGGGAACAAATGGGCTGAGACTTGATGATATTGACAATGACTACCTTTTCTCATTATTTGTGGTAGATCCCCCAATGATCACCCATTGATGTCTTATACATGAGACATCAATGTTAACTTCTAAACCTATTTAAATCCCTCAGCAAGGAGACCTTTATCCCCTCTTTTGTGAATGGCGTATAACTATATTTGGTGGTTAAAAACCTTTTTAAGACTCTCTTCACATCTGAATTGGCTTTTGTTTATAACTGAAGTCCCAATGGTGCCAGGTCTGTCACCCAACTGACACCAGCTGTGCCGGATGGACCCTGTTGAATTATAATGGGCACCATTGCTTTCTGCAGGTGTCTGTCGTTTTGATGGGTAAATAACTTTATATGCAATATAAATTTCTTGATAACTGAGACTGTTAGGAGGCGCCATCACACATTTCCTTTGGTGGTATAAGCATGACCTTATACTTGGTAATGGATACTTCTTCCTTTTAACCCCTTCAGTGGTAGGTTTATTATTACCATGTCATGCCTCACAAAGGCAGGTTTTTTTTAAATGAGTGAACAATGCAATTTAAAACCCGGAAGATTTCAGATGGCAGCTCAGTGTTCTGCACACTTCAGCACTAGAGCTGTCCACGGAAATCTTCCGGGGTTTAACTGCTTGGTCAGTGCAGCAAGCCTAGAGATTTTCCGGGCGTGCCATTAAAGGGGTTTAAAGGTTACTGAGACATTTATGGCATCTCCACAGGATGCCATGTAAGACACAGTAGATATAATTGGAATAATGTTTTTACTACATTAGTACCTAGTAGTATAATTGCAGTGTACAGATATTAACACAGACTGTTCTTAAGATGAATATCTTGTAATTCTGTTCCGTGTCTCATAAATGCCTGAAGCATTCTCTATAAATTGGCCGCTGGTGTGAGAAGAAACTTCTGTGATGTTAATCCCTTATGGCATTTTGGTTCTCGGCTACTTTATATGCTGTTATGGAAGGGAGTGCAGTCCTGGCACTGTATTGATAGAAATGTATTTACATCATATGGACTTAGCAAGTAGACTGTGTAGAGACAACTACACTGCGCAATGAAGTCTTCAGAGGTTTTTATTAATACACGTCATAGTCGTGAAATAAAAATCACAAGTTTTAAAATCTCCCTATTTTCAGTGTAGACGCTGGTTGCCTCCATTCTCACGGTCGCTCTGTCTGGACAATAAAAAGATTGAAATAAGGCCCCATGTCCACAGCACGCACGGATTCCGTACAGGGAATCTAGCACTGCCACGGCCAGTGAGCCATGCTTACCTGTATTTCCCCGGCAGTAGCGTTTGCGCGAATTCCTCCACTTCCGAGTTAGCTGAACTGCGCAGGGTCCTCACGGACCCGGCGTTTCTGACCCCCGTCCCAGGCCTCTCACTAGCAAAAGCCAGACTCCTACTGTACACTGATGAAGGGCAATAACCCGGAAACAGCTGTATGTACATGGGGTCTGGCTTTGCTTTTAATTCCCAGTCATTGTAACAAGACTTGTATAAAAAGTCTGACTTTGACTTGAAGGAATGCTGCCTTTCAATAGGTGGCGCTGTGGAGGATTTATTCTATCTCCCTTATTTGCAGTTGACTACATTCGTTTGGGGCAGAAGGGAACTCTGTTACAGCCATATACTCTGCTTCCTTTCTAACTAAATCATCCTGCGGGCAGAGACTTGACTTTCAGAGGTGTCCCAAGTTTAACTTCATTATCCAATGTGTCCAGTATAAAGACTTGATTTAAAGGGAACCTGTCGTATTGAAAAGTTGCTGAAACCACTTCCCATTCATTTCAATGGGTGACGCAGGACTGAAAACTCTTGTGTGAGCAGCCCCGTTAAAATGAACCGGAGCGTTGTACATCGTTTAGCACTGCGCTGATGTACAAAAATGTGGTTTTAGCGCTTTTCCGCCGTGGGTGAGCAGTGGGGAGAACTGACAGGTCTCCGCGATGAGCCTATCTGAGAATCGCTATAATTCTCTGCTCGAGGATGTCTGGCTCGCTTTCCATAGTTAAGTCTATGGGAAGCGTTCACTGTGATAAGGCCCATTTACACAGGACGAGTGTCGGGCAAACAATGCCCAACACTCGTCCCTGTGTCTCCACACTCCCATAATCTTGCACGGGAGCTAGCCCAGCTGGCTGGGTCACGGAGCGGCCAGCAGGGGGACGGGGCAGTGCAGGAGATTTCTCTCCTCTCGCTCCCCCGCCCTTCTCCATTGAGATACACAGCAGCTGTTCACTACTGAACGGCGGCTGTTTAAACTGAACGATGAGCTTTTTCGCTGATTGTTTATGCTGCATCAACTAAAGGACCTGGTCTTATTATTTTTGATATCAAGCTAGTTTTTATATCCCAGATGACCTGCAGCCGTTAAACGATCATAACTGTAAGGCTAGGTTCATACGGGGCGGATTTGCCACAGAAATTTCGTCCGGAATTTCTCTACGGCAAATCCGACTGCGGACGCTAATCCCGGGATTAGCCAGCAATGTGGACAAGACTTGTTAAAAATCTCGTCCACACTGGGCGGCAAAGCCAGCAGAAGCCGTTTTTTTCCGTTGCGGCTGCGTTGCTCTCTATGGAGCAGCCGGCCGCAACGGAATAGCATGCGGCCAAGCCGCTCCAACACCAGCGGCAAAGTGCCACGGCTTTTGAAGCCTCGCTCCCCTGGCAGAAATCTCGCGTCTTTTCACTGCAGCAAAACCGCGAGATTTCCAGCGGGATTCCGCCCTTTGAGAACCCAGCCTAAGAGCAAATTGTCAGAATGAGTCTTTTCATTTTTATAGTAATTTATGCGGTTCTTTAGTAATATGGTTCAACGCGTTTCAGTTGTTACAAATCAACTCATCAGGAACCGGTTATTTTTTTTACATGAAGAAAAACCCAATGAAATTAGCGCGGGGGAGTGTAATCTTCGCTCATACAGATATTAGAGCGAGAACAACACACTTCCCACAGGCTATACACCTACTAAAACCAGTAGGAAGGATCAGGTGTAGTTCCCAATAAGCACCTTAGAATGCGGGTACAAACCTCTAGGAACCGACACTGCGTTAGCATGAAGTGCACATTCTCTTACTGATCACATCAGTGGACTGTATCAGAAAGGCCTAGAGAAATAGACCCAGGTCCAATGATTGACCAGTTATCTGGGGTATATTTTCCCCATATGTCCTTTTTCTAACTACCTCTCTCTATCCTTAAGCTGTTATCCCATTACTATTCTTAGCTGCAAACTCAATCACCTAAAATAGGTAACTTGCCCAACAGCCAGGATACATAGAATGGAACAATAATGCAGAGAGATTATGCAGAGCCTCCAGCCCTGATGGTAGGCAGAAGGCTGTAGCCTTCAGGGCAGGAGGCTCTGCATAATCTCTCTGCATTTTTGTTTCATTATTATGCAGAACAGCTGTATTGTTCGCTGAGCGATAGCGGCGGTGCCCCGCTCTGCTTCCATAGCTCTATAGTAGCTACTAAGCGATCATCTATCAGTGTAAATGGGGCTTAAATCTGCCAGTGGTAATTGCAATGAAATAATACTGATAGATTGCCACGCAAAGATGGATGACAATCTGACACTTTTCTGGTCTGGGAGAAGTTGAGTGGATTTTGGCTGACTTCACACGGCTGAGAAAATCGTTCCCTTTAAGCCCTGATTACATAACTGGCAAACCAGCGGCTCTGATTTATACTGGACTGCTTTCTTGCTGCATGTTTTCATGCTGTAAACACCTTTTTGTCAGAGATTTAGTTGGTAGAAGTGCGCCTCCTAATTGCAGTCTATGGCCATTGAGTCTAAAACTGAATTGCTGCAGGTAGGTTTGATCTTCCAAGGAATTGAAGATGGCCTTTGGTGACTGTACAGTTGGATGCTTAGTATTTTTCTGCCCGCTGTTGCAGTACAGCTTGTGCTTCGCCGGTGCTTATGTGCTATTGCTCAGGGTGGAGTGAATACCATGTTCTAATTTGGGATCATTAGCATCTCGGCACTGTATGTGTTGAATGGACATCGTGTACTAATTAGGCTGCTCTCTCAGCATAACTCCTTGTCTGTCAGGTAATTCAGTAATTGGAAGTAGGGCCAGAGGAAGCGGAAAACATGTTTGTTTACATCACTTATAAATCTGATGCTTCTTGTAGGGCGCAATGCAGAAATGAATGACGAAATATACAGTCCGTCAGAGTCGTGGCGCTGTGTGTTGTGCACATTTACAATGATCATTTTTTCCCCTGCCCTTCTCCATTGAGATAAGGGTAATGCATGCCGGATCAGTGACATACTAGTGACATGCAGAGGTAGCAGTAGAGTTTCCAGGATGCCTCAGGGTGTCATATTGTGACTCTGTAGAACTCTGAGGTTTTCGAGAAGCATCACATGTGCTGGAATCCTAAGTCTGCAGGAAACATAATGGAGTTTTGTTTACTTTTGAAAATTCAACAGTTTCCTGGCACAAATTGCTACAGATTACTGTCAGACATGCTCAGTGTCATATTCACTGAGTTTCAGACAAATTTGGACACTGGAGCTTATTTACTATTGAAAAGTTGACAGTTTTCTAGGGGAAATGGTGCCAGAAAGCTGTCAAACATGCTTTGTGCTACGTTTACTTTGTGTTTAAGACACTTTTTTTGCTTTTTGCTGTGTCCTTCGTAAAGGGTGCTGACGAAACTGCATCAAAACTTGCGTCGAATTGCACCAATATTTTTAGCGTTATTTTTGGCATGAGCGAAGCGAACTACGCGGTGGCCTAAACTTCGGTTAGACAGCCCTAAAATTTAACAGATTTATTATTCAACGGAGCTACTCTGATAGACTAGACGGCCTTAAAATGCGCCAAATTTAAGTTTGCACTGTCTAGTTTTGACAGTAAACTAGCCGCACTGTTTCCTTACTTTTCGCTGAAATGGCTTGCACTGACTTGCATGAGGAAAAGCGCAGTCACAATAACTTTTTGTTTTGCTTCTTTTTGATAGCGCAATTTCTGTAGAAGCAATTTGTGCTTTCTGCAATGTCATTTAACATTGCATCGGGGACTGGGGAGCAATGAGGAGTCCTAGTAGAGGCAAGCACACCAAGTTAGTCCCAATTAGCAAAGCCTCTGTCCTCTAACAACCGTTATCTGGATTTCTACAAGCTTGTGCCAGGACCTCTGGAAAGTCTTGCAGACTAGCAGACACTGCAAGTTAATGGGGGTCTGTCAGCAGTTTTGCCAAAGCAAAACTGACAGGTTTATGTGGGGGCCAGGAAACCGTGTTCTGGCATTCCTCTGCGATGGTTGTTAGTATCTGCTGCACTCCTAAAAACAACTTTTGTTTCTTCATGAAGTGCCCTCCTTCTCTGTCTGTCTAGTTGTTTTGCAACTGTAGCATCCAACCGGAAGACCTCTACATTTGCCATTCAGAGTCGTGGAGCAACTCAAAGCACAGAGAGGAGGGGCTAAAGGGAGAAGCTTGGCGCTCGCTTGGGAGGGGGCTAAAGGGAGAAGCTTGGCGCTCGCTTGGGAGGGGGCTAAAGGGAGAAGCTTGGCGCTCGCTTGGGAGGGGGCTAAAGGGAGAAGCTTGGCGCTCGCTTGCGAGGGGGGAGAAGCTTGGCGCTCGCTTGGGAGGGGGCTAAAGGGAGAAGCTTGGCGCTCGCTTGGGAGGGGGCTAAAGGGAGAAGCTTGGTGCTCGCTTAAGAGGGGGCTAAAGGGACAAGGCCGGCGCTCGCTTAAGAGGGGGCTAAAGGGACAAGGCCGGCGCTCGCTTAAGAGGGGGCTAAAGGGACAAGGCCGGCGCTCGCTTAAGAGGGGGCTAAAGGGACAAGGCCGGCGCTCGCTTAAGAGGGGGCTAAAGGGACAAGGCCATATTTTTATAACTAATACCAGACTTACTATTTTCCCTTTGTTTGCCTACCAAAAAGTCACAGGTACCCTAAAATAGTGCCAATAAAAAAAGTACAACTCTTACCGCAAAACCAAGCCCTTAAATAGCTTCGTTACTGGTATAAAAAGTTATTAATCTTAGAATTGGGCAATGTAGTTTCTATAATTTTTCCTGTTTTTTTTATTGTGTAAAAGTAGTAAAAAAATGTATATAAACTTTGTATCGCAGTAATCGTGCTGATCCAGATAAAGTGATGTTATTTTTTTTGAATGGTTAACTCCGAAGAAACAAAACCTAATAACATTGGCAGAATTTCTGAGTGTTTTTTTTATCCCCACCCTTCCAAAAAAATGTAAAAAAAAAAGTTATACAACTCATATATATCCCAGAGTGGTGCCATTATGAAATACAACTTGTCCCAAAAAAAACAAGCCCTCCATACAGCTATGTCAACAAGTTATGGCTCTTGCAATGCAATGATGGTGATCACTTGGTCCTTGGAGCGAAAAATCAAAATAGGCTAGTCACTTAGGGGTTAAATAAAAAAAGATTCTGAAATCTTGAAGTTTTCACACCGACCACTGAGCCTCACAAATAGGCTGACACTTCATGCTTTGTAGCATCTCATTATCTGAGGCAGGATTACAATGAAAGATAACACCTAAATTATAAAGCTGGGAACAGATAGCTGGCTCACACCAGTGCCTGGAGAGTGAAGAAGACGGCTTACCACCCCAAGTATCTGAAAATAGAAGCAAGTTAGGAAAGAGCAATTAGATCAGACTGAACATTTTAATGCTATAGTCTTAATTTGTGCAATTCCCTTTTAACTTTTTCCACAGAAGCTCGTGTCGCTGACCTTTCAGCAGCCTGCTTGACATTCGGTTGGCACAGAGTTGGCTAGAAAGCGTAGTACTAATAGTCCTCTGTGAGGAATACAAGCTCCAACAATGCCAGGAAGGATATTAGAACAATACCGTGCAAACCTTAAAGAGTTAAAAGTTGTCTTGTTCTCCTGTTGCCTGAATAAAGGTCAAGTATCTGGAGGAGGTCTTCCTATAAAGACAATTTTACAGCTTCTGCTCTGCATTCCATACTTGTTTCAGCACTTCAGCTGCAACTGTAAAAAGGAAAAAAAATAAATATATAATCTTTCAAGTAACAAATGAAATAAAAATACAATATCAACCATGTGTTTTCATACGGTGAACCCCAAGACCCCCTCCTCGCAACTGGGCCAACCATGGAGTCTGGTTCTTGTAAGTTCAGCACCCGCTATTGACAAACTTGGACTATCCAGCTTCACTCTTTTGTATAGCTCTGATCAAGGCCAGGTTTTACCTACTGCAGTTTGGCTTTCCTTTCTGGGAAGAAAACCCCTCTTCGGGCTCACTCACACCTGCACCGGACTCCATTAGGGCTTTCCAGCTCTCCGCTCTGTTTTTGGAGCAGAGAAACTAAATTAAAATGGAAATGAGCATTTCTGTGCCCCCCCCCCAAATTGATTTGACTGGATATAAAAAAAAAAACACAAAAAAACAGAACTTCTACTGCAATACCTCTTCTTTATCCCCTTGAGGACATGGCCTCTTTTTTTTTTTGTTCACGTTTTTGTTTTTTTCCAACTTTCAAAAAAACTCATAACTCCTTACGTATCCATTAACGTAGCAGTCTGAGGGGTTGTTTTTTGTGGACTGAGTTGTATTGTGACCAAGCCTGTTTGCGCCTTAATGACCAGACCAAATTTTGCAAATCTGACGTGTCACTTTAACGTAGAATATCTCTGTAAAGGTTTTGCATATCCAAGCGATTCTGACATTGTTTTTTCGCCACATGTTGTACGTCATTTAGGTGGTAAAAATATTCAGAATTTGTGTATATTTATTAAAAGCGTCATTGTCATTTTTTCACATTCAATTGTAATTAGAGATGAGCGAACCTACTCGGACACGCCCCTTTTTCGCCCTAGAGCTGCGATTTTCGAGTACTTCCGTACTTGGGTGAAAAGATTCGGGGGGCGCCGTGGGTGAGTGGGGGGTTGTAGCGGGGAGTGGGGGGGGGAGAGGGAGACAGAGCTCCCCCCTGTTCCCCACTGCTACCCCCCCCCCCCCCCGCTCCGCCACGCCTCCCCGCCAAATCTTTTCACCTAAGTACGGAAGTACTTGAAAATCGCGGTGCTCGATCGACTAATTACTCGAAACGAGTATATTTGCTCATCTCTATTTGTAGTATATCAAATATGTGCAAACATACTGAGAAAATTTTTGATGAGATATATATTTCCATCTGTTTACTTTATTCTGGACGCAGATTTGAAGAGCTTTCGTTTTTTTAACCATTTAGGAGACGTACAAATTTAACATTGATTATCAACATTTTGAGAAATACTTTTTTTGTCCTGCACCAAGCCAACATTGAAAAGACTCATAGGTGTCAGAATGATAGATACCCCCACAAATGACCCCATTTTATAAACAACACTCAATGTATTCACTAAGAGGTGTCATTAGTTTTTTTTTTCAGGAGGTAATGCAATTTAGAGGAGAAAAATAAAATTTCTGATTTCTGCATGTATGTCATTCAAAGGGCAGTTTTTTTTCTATAGTGCACATGAAAATGAGGATTTGCACCCCAAAATAGATACCCCTGTTTGTCCCGTGTTCAGAAACATACCCATTGTGGCCCTAATATTATGTCCATATGCACAAAGGGGCCCAAAAGGAGCAGCCAGTGCCTTTCAAAACAGAGATTTTGGTTGAAGTTGTTTCAGGCCCCATTGCACACTTGTAGAGCCCTTGAGCGGCCAAAACAATATAGAACCCCCACAAATGACCCCATTTTAAAAACTAGACCCCTTATCGAATTTATCTGGGGGTGTACTGTGTATTTTGACCCCACAGTTTTTGAATGAATCTAAGCAAAGCAGAAGGAAAAAATTACGATTATCCTTTTTTTGGCAATTGTGTCATTTTAAAAACAGGTTTTTTTATACAGCACACATGTGAATGAAGATTTGCACCCTAAAATGGATACCCCTGTTTGTTTTTTGTTCAGAAATATACCTATTGTGGCCCTAATATGTGCATATGCACAACGGGGCCCAAAATGAAAGGAGCAGCCGGTGGCTTTCAGAACAAACATTTTGCTTGAAGGGGATTTAGGCCCCATTGCCCACTTGTAGAGCTCTTGAGCGGCTAAAATGATGGCGAACCCCCACAAATGACTCCATTTTGAAAACTAGACCCCTTAACGAATTCATTAAAGGGGTTGTCCCGCGAAAGCAAGTGGGTCTATACACTTCTGTATGGCCATATTAATGCACTTTGTAATGTACATTGTGCATTAATTATGAGCCATACAGAAGTTATCAGAAGTTATTCACTTACCTGTTCCGTTGCTAGCGTCCCCGTCTCCATGATGCCGTCTAATTTTCAGTGTCTAATCGCCAGATTAGACGCGCTTGCGCAGTCCGGTCTTCTTCTTTTCTGAATGGGGCCGCTCGTGCCGGAGAGCGGCTCCTTGTAGCTCCGCCCCGTCACGTGCCGATTCCAGCCAATCAGGAGGCTGGAATCTGCAATGGACCGCACAGAAGAGCTGCGGTCCACCGAGGGAGAAGATCCCGGCGGCCATCTTCAACCGGTAAGTAAGAAGTCACCGGAGCGCGGGGATTCAGGTAAGCGCTGTGCGGTTTTCTTGTTTAACCCCTGCATCGGGTTTGTCTCGCGCCGAACGGGGGGGCTATTGGGAAAAAAAAAACAAACGTTTCGGCGCGGGACAACCCCTTTGAGGGGTGTACTTCGTATTTTGACCCCACAGTATTTGAATGAATCTAAGCAAAGCAGAAGGAAAGAATTACGATTTTCATTTTTTTGGCAATTGTGCCATTTTAAAAACTGTGTTTTTGTACAGTGTACATATAAATGAAGACTTGCACCCCAAAATGGATACCCCCGTTTTTCCCGTGTTCAGAAACATACCCATTGTGGTCCTAATCTGCTTACAGGACACATGGCTAGGCCCATAATGGAGGGAATGCCCGCTGGATTTCAGGGCAGAACTGAATAAATTCCAGGCCCCATTGCCCACTTGTGCGGGGAAAAAAATTGACTACCTAAAAATAATATCCCCTTACCCCCCCACACACACACACCCCCCACACACACACACCCCACGCCATCCCCATACTTTGGCATTCCCTAAATCTTAGATAAAAGTAATAATGTAAACTGCGTTTTATGTCCGAACACGGGGGTGATTAAGGAGGCTGGTTGGAATCGGCACATGGGGTAAGAAAACCGGGTATCCCCCCTCCCATGCTTTTTTGGGGGTCATTTCTTGACCTCATTGGTGGGTATGGGGTGTAAAAAGTGACGCTCTGAGTCTTCGTAAGCTCGTTGAGGTGCGGCGGTCTCACACAGAAGGCGCTCAACAAGCTGCTCCTTCTTGTAAATTACGTATTACAGGTCGCGGTCTGAATAATGCCAGGCTCACACGGCCGGATGTGGAATCCGCTTGCGGAGGCCCGCAGCGGATCCCAGCTGTGAGCCCAGCCGTGGCGCTGTGTGCAGTCGCGTAATGTACTGCGCATAACTGCCTACTCACACAGGCGGTCATGCGCAGTAAACCGTCGCTTAGGGATGACCCAGGTACCCGCAGCCCGTGCACAACCTATTTGCCTATGGGCTGCTGGTATAACCGCGGTCATAAAGCACAATGTGCTCTATGCTGCAGATATCCGCGGTAAAATATAACATGCTATGTTCTGTTTTCTGCCAGTGGATTACGTAATTCTGACCTGCTAATTGGGCGGAATTGTGTAATCCAATGCATGTGATTGATCCGTGGATTACCACTAATCAAATGCATGCAGAATCCGTAATTCCTATCCGGTCATGGGAGACCGGCCTAATGTTAGATAGCTACTTTTTTTATCACGTGACCAGGGACCACTCAACGAGGCCACCGGTCACTGCTCTAAGCACTCGGCTTAGAGCAGTGACCGGTGGGCTCCCCGACTCCTGCGATTGTGTCCGGCATTTTGCCAGCGGGCGCATGTGCAGAACCCGGTATGGTCGATGGAGGATGATCCATGTAAGCCTCTGAAAAGATGTTTCATCTCCTCTCCCCAATTGCATCGGCGAGGGAAAATGAAACGTCCGCTTTTTAAAAAACTTTTATGTGATCGCCATTATGCATTGAATAACGGCGATCACATGACCAGTAACCGCATATTGCGCCCCCCCTGCCCCGTGACCTCTCCAGGCTCTAGTTCTGGGTTTTAACTGTCTAAATTTAATTTAAAACTGCTGCTGATTTGACTCCTCTTGATGGGTTCTCCTCGCTCCCTCCATTGTACTGTATTTTATACTCCTGTTGTATTAAAAGATTACGCTTGCAGGTTATCGAACAGAACTGTGTAAATAGTCAATATTTACTCTGCCAACGCATTGTAAAACTGGTATAATAGGTATATGTATGTTAATGAAAATGACTAGTGAGTAAATGTATACTGCACCTGTCTGAAAGCGAGCCTGTCAGCAGTTTTTGCCTAACGGCTCTACGTAGGAGACTGGTTTAAACATATTTATTTTGATGGTGATGCAGGTTGCATGACAGAGCTAACAAAGTTTGAAACCCCCTGGCAGTGTGATCACAAGTACCCCAAAGGCCGTCGCTACTTCTGCTGTGAACGCTCCAAATCCCCTCCCCTCTGCTCTGAGTGACTGCTCTAGCGTCCAATCAGCACTGAGCGACTGCTGTAGTGGTCTCCTAAGTGGAGGCGTTCTAGATCTTAAAGGAGTTGTCCGGCCACACAGGGTAAAAAATTTTATAATGCTGCTGCTTCCCTTTCAGTAAGGATAGTAACACCCAGCATACAGGGGCTCATACCGGCCGGCAGATCAGCTGCAATGTCAGTTTATTACCTTAGAATCTGATGTTCACTGCAGCTTTCAAAGATGGCGCCTCTGTGCTGCCTTCCCACAATGCTCTGCGCTCTCCCTCTTCTGTGTGCGTGCTCCCGATGGCAGTAAGAGGCATGAAAAAGCAGGATTTCATGGCCTCCCTCAGCTCACGTCCTAGCCCCGCCCATGACACGCCCACCTCTATTGAACTGCTCTACAGTCTCTCCCCGCCCAGGCCCCGCCCCCTGCTGCATACTATACTCAGGGGTTGTAGCCAGGGGACACTTATACACTCATGGTTCAGGATAAAATCTTGGCATGAGTGTATAGTGAATGGAGAGGGGCTGGGGAGAGTCGAGAGAGAACTCTCCTGCAGCCCCCCCACTGCAAGGCTACCTACTGCCCCCCCCACCCTGCTAAAGTAAAGTAAAACAAAACATTTCCCCACACACACATGCCCTCATAGTGCCCCTCCCACAGCGCCCCCCCCCCCCCACACTTCTGTCAGCTGGGTCCCTGCACACACACACACATGACTGCACCCCCCCCCTTGCACACATCCATCCATCCATCTCTCCCTCTCCACCCCCCCCCCCTTCCTCCGGGACTTCTGACAGCCGGGTCTCCAGACACCACGAACACACACACACACACATCACTGCACCCCCCCCCCCCTGCACACATCCATCCATCCATCCATCCATCTCTCCCTCTCCTCCCCCCCCCCCCCCCCGCGAGAGCCCGCCCCTCCACTCATTCTTACCTTGGAGATGAAGAGCCAGCAGCCACGCCTCCCCTGCAGGCAGAACTGAGCTTCCCAGCGCCTGAAGTTCTTCTGCACATGCGCAGAGCTGTGCTGGAAAAGCGTGTCTCCGTTGTCCCGACAAGAAGAGGACAAGAGACTTGTCGGAACCCATGGCAACCGAGGAGCAACATGGGGGGGCATTCCAAAAGGTAAGTGAATAACTTCTGTTTGCCTAATTTACAATGCACAATGTATATTACAAAGTGCATTGTATTGGGCAAACAGAAGTAATGAGACCTAATGTTTATGGCCGGACAACCCCTTTAAGAGAGAACCTGTCACCACCATCTCACCCCTTTAAAACGAATTTCACTGGCTGGTAGGGGGATAAAAAATGAACGGCTTCCAATGCCCTCTTGTTTCCTAACGAGCCATGTACTCCCACAATTACCAAAGTTCTAGATTTTCATATGCAAATAAGCAGAGAAGAGTCATCCGGCCAAGAGGAGTCATGTAACAGGGGATACGGCAAGCTGTCTATCAAGAGAAGAGTTTTTGGCTCGATTAGCTTATAAATCAGCATGACTCTTCTTGGCCAGATGACTCTTCTGCTCATTTACATACAGGAAGCTCTAACGATACCTTAGTTTTATGTGCACAGTATATGTAAGAAATCCTAGAGTAAAGGGATGACTTTGTGGAGTTTTTGCTCTTCTCTGTAAAAGTTCAGATTCTTCTTTTTGAGGAGAACCAAATGCTGTAAAGTTCCAGAAGCGGCGGCCCGTGATGTGTGGCGGTGTTCTGTGTGCTAGCGCTGATTGTGCTGTAAATAACAATCTCCCTGCTGCTTCAGCTTTTTTGTTTGCAGCACACAAGTGCTAAATAAAGACTACTTTTCTCTGCACCCTGTTGTGAAAAAGTTCACGGGGAGCTTCTGGTAAATATTTGTTTCAATTGTTGATCTCGTCACGAATCGTGAATTGATTCTAGTCCTGGTTTTAACGACGCCGTTAATTTGTGCCATTGTATTTATTTACTTATCTATATAGCGCATAGCTATTACGCAGGCTTTGTCCCATTGGGGCTCACAATCTAAATTCACTTATGTATTGAGTGTGGGAGGAAACCCACGCAAACACAGGAAGAGCATGCAAACACTATGCAGATGTTGTTCTTGCTTAGAATTTCTCACCCAGGACCTCAGCACTGCAAAGCCACAGTGCTAACCACTGAGCCACTGTTTTGCCATTTTTTATTTCAGTACAGGCTTTTTTACCTGATTTTGAGTTGTTCATGACTTGGCGAAGTCGTACAGCTTTTTTTACTTTAAAAACACTAGATAATACAGAATCTTGAAGTTTTGAGATCCCATTTTTTCATTCTACTTATTACCATGAGTCTTGGAAGATTTCTGCTCTGTAAGACTAGTAGTTATTTATTCTTCTCCTTGTTCAACTGATAATCTTGAACTTGTTTAGCTCCCTTGATGGGTGATTTACCATAATCTTGCTAGCCTAAAGGCTTATTAACATGAGATTGCTGCTGGGCTATACTGAACCTCTTTGAGCCTTAGGTTTTAATGCAGATATACACACTAATCTGTTCATTGAAAGTTGTAATATGACGATGCCTTGCATCTAGGAAAGAATACATTGTTGGATGACACAGGGAGGGTTAACGGGTCACTATTATACACCCATACGGACCCCGTCTATATGCATACAGCGGCTATGCAAATTGCGTTGTAGAGTGCACAGAACTTCTATAGTGATTTAAAGGAGTTGTCCATTTGTAATCAATAGCATATCTGCAGGATAGGTCATCAATCATTGATCAGCATGTGCCTATAGCCTTAGATGTTCGCTGATCAACTGTTCTCCAGGTCAGTGTGTTTGGAAATTAAAGCGGGTTTCTATAGAAAGCAGACAGCTCTGTTCTCACTGCAGAAGCCAGGCTTGGTATTACAAGCAAAGGTCCCATTGAAGTGGATGGGAACTATGCATGTTATACCAAGTTTGGCCACTGCAGGGAGAACGGAGCTGTCCGCTTCCCACAGAAATTAGCACAATGCATGAGTGCAGCAGCCTGGGTAGCACACAATCACCAATCTTCTATTTCTGGCCTAGGCTAAAGGCCCATTTAGACACAACAATTATCACTCAAAATTTGCTCAAAAGCTGTCTTTTGAGTGATAATCGTTGTGTCTAACTGCACTGACATCGCTCAGTTTTCGTTAAGCAGGCGCTGATCGTTGTCTTTCAGCATTCTGAAAGACAATGATCAGCCTTATTAGGAATTCACAGTGGGATACAGCTAATACTATTTCAGCTGTGTTCTTCATACTCCACATGAAGCGCACAGCTGCATACCATCTGACCGCTCTGTAAACAGGCAGGGTATGAAGAACACATCGGTCCAACTGTGTTCTGCATACCCTGCTCGGAGCTCTGGGCTGTATAACAGATGGGCACAGCGAGCAGAGAACAGCTGGATGCAGAAGACAAGTGGCCCCGCTTGTCTTCTGCATCCCCTGCTCGGAGCGCTCAGCTGTATAACAGTAAGGCGCTCCGAGCAGAGCACAGCTGGATGCAGAAGACAAGCAGCCCTGCTTGTCTTCTACATTCCCCGCCCGGAGCACAGTGATCGCTCAACGTTTGAGCGATCACCTTGCACTTAGTCACAGTGATTTATCACTCAAAGACACACAATGATTATCTTTTGAGCTATAATCATTGTGTCTAAATAGGCCTTAAATTTAGGCCCTAGATAATTTAACTCTTAGCAAAAACTTCATTTGACCGCACTCTATAAATATACCCTTATGTCCTACCAATAAACAGCTCCATTATGTCTAAACTGTAGTTTGAGGAAGAATACACTGCTGCCACCTCCATTGGAAAGCTGGGTGGCAAATCTGAGGACTACTTGAAGGTATTGGCAATTCTGGCTCACTGGTTGGGTCATCCTGCATGCTGTATCAGCCTGTTGGCCACTTTAGATGTTAGACCGCCCTTGGAGAAAGGGGGTGATGTAGGAGAAACTGTGTACCGGAAGCCCTTATTGCAGGCTGTTTGCAACTCTTTATGAATACGCCTGTTTAATGTGTACAAATAGCAAATACACCTCCAGTGAAGAAGCAGGTTGTGTTGGAATTGTTTATCTAGTGGATTACAGTGGTTTTGCTGGCTGTTAGAGCCTGTGAGTAAAGGCTCATGCCCACGGACGTAGCTGGCTTACGCCACGGGAATAAACAAAAAAGTCCCCACTGGCGATTGTGGAAACACGCTTTTTACTGCAGTCTCCATTAATACTATATTAATGGAGACCACCTGCTGCGGAAAATCTCAGAAAAATAGAACATTCAGCGATTTTTATAGGGTGACAGGCGGTAAGTCGCGAAGTCATTTCAGCTTGCCAAAAAGTAGTTGCTGGTTGATAAAGTCGCCTAGTATCATGTCCCAGTCATGATCATTTAAATGACTTGACAATTAATTTGCATAGAAATCCCATCTATGAACAACATCTTGGCAAACAACAAAGGAACAGTCATCACTCTACGTAAAAGCCAATGGGCGACTGTCATTCCAACACTTCAGTGACTTTCTAAGCAACCTACTGAACTCTAGCTGCTCCATGTAAAGTTACCGTAGCCCCTTAGTGACCAGGCTTGTTTGTGCCTTAATGACCAGACCTAATTTTTAACATCTGAAATGTCACTTTAACATAGAATAACTCCTTAAGGCGTCCTTCACACGGGCGACAAAGTTGCGCGATTTTGTCACGTTGCTACAATGCTACAAATCGCATGTATGTGAAGCCCATGCTTTCCTATGGGTTACTTCACACATGCAATGTTTTGTAGCATGCAACAACCTGACATAAAAACCTCGCGGGTCCTGCGATATGCACACCAGTCGTGAGGTTTTGTAGCCCATGTTTCCCTATGGAGCCTTCCACTCTGTTGCATCGCACGAAAGCGAGATTTTTCGTGCTGTGCAATGAAACTTTCACAATAGGAAATCCTACTGTCAAACCCTAATCTAAGCCCTGGCTGCAGGGAAAAATACACATACATCACCTTATAAGCGCTCTCCGACGCCGCAGCAGCTTCCTCTCGGTCCCCTGGCATTCTTCATCTGTTCTGGCTGGGGTTTAAAAAATCCCAGCCTCCTGAAAGCATTGACTGTAGTTGGCTAAGTGTCGGCCAATCACAGCCAGCACTTCCAGAAGCAGGGATTTTTCAATCCCTAGCCAGAACAAATAAAGAGGCGTGTCAGGGACCAGGAAGAAGCTGTGGGAGTGCCACGGACAGCCCTTCTAGGTGAAATATACTTTTGTTTTTTTTCTGTAGTTAGAGAATATTTTCGAGGTAGGGCTTATATTTCAATTTTTTCAGGAGTTGATGGTATTTAGAGGAGAAAAAAAATTAAATTTCATATATTGCAAGTGTTATTTAAAAAAAAATATATATATTCTATAGTGCACATGAACATGAGGATTTGCACCCCAAAATAGATACCCCTGTTTGTCCCGTGCTCAGAAACATACCCATCATAGCCCCCATCTGCTTACTGGATGCATAAAGGAGGGAATACCCGTTGGATTTCCAGGCTCAACTGAATAAATTCCAGGCCCCATTGCTCACTTGTAGAGCCATCAAGCCACCAAAACGATAGACTGGTCCCCCACCCCCACGAATGACCTCAATTTGAAATCTAGACCCCTTAGCCCATGTATCTAGGTGTGTACTGAGCATTCAGACCCCACAGTGTAGAAAAAAATGTGCATGTATGTATATATGTATGTATATATGTATATATGTATGTATATATGTATATATGTATATATGTATGTATATATGTATATATGTATATATATATATATATATATATATATGTATATATGTATATATATATATATATATAATTATGAAGCAGGTGAAAAAATGTCAGATTTTTTTTCCACAAATCTGTCACTTTCACAACAGTTTTATTTGTTACAAGCAAGGAAAATTAGGGAGACTCACTCCAAATACCATAGCACTGGTCCTTCTGTCCTTCTGTGGTCCGCAATACCCCCATTGTAGCCCCAATCTGCTTACAGGACACATGGCTAGGCCTATAATGGAGGGAACAGCCATTGGATTTTCAGGCACAACTGAATACATTCCAGTCCTAGTTGCACACTTGCGCAGAAAAAAAAAAAAAGAATTACACCCCCCTCTTCCCTTTTGGCCTTTTCCTAAATCCCAGATAAAAGTAGCAATGTCAATCTGTCTGGTACGTCTCAAAAGAGGAGTAATTACGGAGGCCGGGAAGGGGTGGACACATGGGGCAATAAAACTGGGTATCCCTCCTTCTCCTTTGCTTGCTGCAAACCCAACTCTCTTTTAGGGGGGTATTTCTTGACCTCAGTGGCAAGGATGGGGTGTAAAAAGGGGCGCTGTGTGAATTTTCGCACCTCCTCAGACTTGTATGCTTGCGGAGGTGCGGCGGTCTCACACAGAAGGCACTCAACAAGCTGCTCCTGGAACTGCAGGAAGGCGAGCGTTCCCGGGGACTACTTATAAAGTGCGCAGGAACTATAGGTAGCGATCTGAATAAGGTAGGTCGGTACCTTTTTTTATACCATTGGATAACTGATCACATGACTGGGGACCACTCATCCAGACCTCCGGTCACTGCTCCAGGTTCTCTGCTACCTTGGGTAGCCAGGAGCAAAGATTTTAAATCTCCTGGGCCGCCCTCCCCAACTTCTGCGCATGCATCCGCCATTTTGCCAGAGGGAGATGAAACTTTTTTTTTTTTTAATGTTTTTGTTTTTTATCTTTTTATGTGACCTCTCACTGCCTCCCTTAGTGACAGCACCGGGGTCTCCGCTACATTTCGTAGCTGGAAGCATGGAGGTTTCAAACTTTTCGGGCCCTCCCTGGCTTTTGTGCATGTGTCCGCCATTTTGCCGGGGGGTGCGTTCGCAGAAGCCCGGTGAAGGTCCGTGCAGGAAGATTGCATTGGGGGTCATCGCAGGGGGCCTTAAATAAGTAATTCCATCTCCCATCATGGTTTGGAACTGTGAGATGAAACTTGAAATTTTAAGTTTACTTTCCCTTGATGGTCATTTTCCATATTCCAAGCATGCTCGGAGTGCAATGATGAACATGCTGGACTGTGTGACGAGATTGTGACAACCACCTAACAGCTCCTTCCAGTTTCCCTTTTTTCTCATTTATGGGAATACAGAGATTCATCAGCATTAAGGGGTTTTTACATTGTGTAGCCCAGCTTCCTGTGACAGGTTTTAGACTACTGATAATGATTGTACCACACTAACCATCGGGGCAGTCACAAGAGATGTCACCCAGCACTACCATTTAGGGTTGGCGCTATAATCCGATTCTGAAAAGAGGGTGGTATTCGTAGGGTTTACCACTATATTAAGATGGTATGGCACCATGCAGACTTGCAACCTATTAATGGCGCCATATATGATTCTGCCCGGTGGGTTGCCCTGAACTACACTGGTTCTAGAACACCCCAGGCTCCCCCAGCAAATTGGAAGCCTCTGTCGCAGACCTGTAGCTGCATACACTGGAGACACCTGCTGGTGATTGGCGAGGCACTGCTGTGGGGACGGTTTGGCTGCACAGCCCCTTTTTCTGAATATACTAATATTTGGTTTAGCAACATCTTTGACTACTTGCGTGCTTAATTTAATGTACTGGGCTGCAGAGAGAAATGGATGTTGGAACATATATAGCTGTATGGCTGTCAGGAAGGGGTTAAACAACCTTTTTGTCTGAGTGTGAAGTTAAATTGTAGAAAACTATTTATTATTGAGCTCAGCGGCTTGTCCTCTATTCTCTCCTACCCTCCTAGGCCTCCTTCCCACGAACGAATTTCCGCCGCGTAATTCTCGGCGAAAATCCGCTGCGTTGCCCGCAGCTATTAGGTTCTATTGAACCTAATAGCTCAGGGCTCACGGTGCGGAATTCCGCACCGTGAAATCTCCCGTCCTCACCCGCGGCATGCTCTATTTGCCGCGGGTGTACGCGATGACGGCTTCCATTGCAGTTAATGGAAGCCGTCCGTTCACGCTATCTCCCGCTGTAACACAGCGGAAGATAGCGTGAAAAACGCTTTCCCACCTACCGCCGCGTCATGTGACGCGGCGGGGAAGCGTCATGCGGGTGCAAAAACGCCGGATCCGCTGGTAAGTATAGGGGCTCAGGGGGGCGCCATGACGGGCTGCGCCGCGGAGTATTCCGCGGCGGAGCCCGTCACGCTCGTGGGCAGCCGGCCTTAAAGTCTAAGATGATCCACCAGATCTTCTGTGCTACCCTGTCTAGAGAACTGCGCACTTGTAATAGTCAGCCATAAAATTTGCTTTAATGCCGCATAGTTTTTAATATGAAAATGGTAAAAAAATAAATAAAAAAAAATTGTATCATTTCTTTTTGCTCAATTTTGATTGTATGTTTTTTCTTCTTTTGTTCCTTTATTCCTGCAGGATAATGAAAAGAGGACCCCGCTCCATGCAGCTGCCTACCTGGGGGACGCCGAAATCATAGAGCTCCTTATTCTATCTGGTATGTCGAGTAGATTCTACACACGATCGCTGAAATGATTTTAATGAACTGCGTTTAAACTGTAGGACTGTAGGGTGAGGTTTGTGCACATATATTCTCTAGCCTGAGCCAGACACAAGGGATTGTGTGCTTGTCCAACTTCCATAGCCGCACAGAAAAACATTGCAGGCAACATTCCTCTATGCGGCTCGGAGAGAAGCCCTGCATTGTGTCTGGGGCCACTTCACACAAAAGCGACTCCATAACAAACCAATGAATCTGTTTGGTCATCAGTTGCCTTCTACTGTGTTGTGCTACATGTGAACAGACCTGAACTCACCAAGTAGTTGGTACTCCTGCTGTCCTATATACTCTGGTTGTCCTATAGCTTACTACATAAAATATGTTGCTCATATATTTTGTCATCAATTACCCCTTTTAATGTTTTTTGTTGTGTCTCACTGCTATGCTACTAAGTAGCAGCTCCTTAACCCCTTCCCATCCAATTTCCCTGCCATCCCTACACTCCCCCAGCTCTTATTTATTTTGGGTGGGAAAGTGCATTGTGGATTCATCAACAGTAACACATAAAAATGATCCATCGTAATGATTTTGTTAGCAATTTTTGAAAATTTGAACATGCGTTTTATGAGTGTTTCACATCAGAAACCTAATCTGTGATAATCCTGTAGATATATGTATATTGATATTACATTTTATCTAATAAGACGCTAGTCCTTTCTAACATGACAGCTGTCTATCTCTGTAATACAGAGGCATCCTAGAAGTGCATACAATGTGTATCACCTGTTTCTGACACTATGCAGAAGAGAGCTCTGACATCGGAGCTCTCTTCTGCATAGGGTTAGAGACGTGTCAGACGAGGTCTGGCACTGGATTGGAAAGGGTTAAAGTATAGGTTGACAGTTGGTGAACCAGCACCTATAGTATGTATTGGGCACCTTCATAACCCAGGATATATACATGCTTGGTGTAGCGTTATCTTCAGACTTCTTCCATCATTTGTCACTTTGCAGTATATTCGATGCCCGGTTGGAGCTCAGGTGCCCCTTTTCTGTTTCACACATGCAGTAAGTAGCTTGCAGGATTTCAGCGTGCTTGTACACAGGTCCTATTGTCCGTGGGGTTGGATGATGGATTACTGGCAGCTGCTGAAATTCTGCTGGTTGTGTAAGGAAGGCATTACACCTTTCACCCCAATAAAATAGCTGAGTGCCGTATAATTAACCCCTTAGTGACCACCCTATCGTGTTTTTACGTCCTGCCGTTGCAGGACGTGTATGGAGGCAGATAACGCTGCTATCTTCCTCCATACATCGCGGGTGTCAGCTGTTTATTACACCTGACACATGCGGGTTACAATCTCGTTCGGCCGCGCGGCCTATAGGGACTGTTAACCCTTTAAATGCTGCTGTCAAATCTGGCAGCGGAATTTAAATCCCCGACCGGCGGTCCCCCGCGGTGAGATCAGGAGAGCCGTGTTGGTGTCATGGCAGCCAGGGGTCTTCTGAAAGGCCCCGGGGCTGTCATGGCAGAATGCCTATCAAGCCATCCCTGTGGGGTGGCTTGATAGACTGCCTGTCAGATATAGCATGACATCATACTGCAGGAGCGATCAGAGCATCGCATATGGTGGCCACCCATGGGGGCTTAAATAAAATGTACAAATAAGAACAATAAAGTTTTATTAATTATTAAAAGAAAAGTTATAAAAGTGGAAAAAAAACCAGCAAAAAAAAAGCTTTTGCAATATTTACAATAAAAAAATACATATTTGACATCACTGTGTCCGTAAAAGTCCGATCTATAAAGCAATGCATTATTTACCATGCACAGTGAAGGATGTCCGGGATAAAATAAAGAACACCAGAAATGCGCTTTTTTGGTCACCCTGTTTCCAAGAAAAAATGTAATAAAAAGCGATCAAAAAGTTGTATCTATTTAAAAATGGTACCAACGCAAACTACAGGACATCCCGCACAAAATGAGCCCTTGCACAACTATGTCGGCAGAAAAATAAGTAATTGTGCGCAGAAGATGGCGGCAGAAAATAACTTTTAAAAAATTTAAGTATCTTTAAAATAATATAAATAGTGCAGCAAAACAAAAAAAACAAGACTGTTTAGTATCGTAGTAATCGTACAGACGCATAGAATAAAATTATGCGATTTTTGTTGCAGTTTGTGCGCCGTAGAAACAAGGTGCACGGAAAGATGGCGGAATGTCATGTTTTTCCCCCATTTCTCTCCACTTGGAATTTTTAAAAATATTTTTCAGTACATTGAATAGCACCATTGAAAAATACAACTCGTCTCACAAAAAACAAGCCCTCGTACAGCGACAGCGATGGATAAATAAAGGAGTTACGGTTTTTTTAAAAGGGAGGAGGAAAAAACGAAAATGGAAAAAGGCAAAAAAGCTTGGTCAGTAAGGGGTTAAAGCAAACTGAAGTGCAGGCCAATATCCAGGCCTTTATTTACATATTTATTACTCATCAAGACAGCAATTTTAGTAAACTTGAATCTCCATGCAAATCAGAGTACAGACGGATACAAAATGATCATCAGACGCCCTCCGACACACCAGCGTGTATTATATGTGCTGATTGTGTTAATTCACGGAAGCGCACCGCCCCATTATCGCCTATGGGGCGATGCAGGTTATTTTCTTTATTTTCTTGTCGAACAATGGTCTGCATGAAATAGTTCATTGTGTGTCAGGGGCAAGAAATAAGAGATGCTAATGCAGGTCTATGCACTTGGTCCATGTAAATCAGACAGCACACGGACGAGTGTCCATGTGCTGTCCAATACAAGGCTCTCGGGTACAACTCACACACATGGTGCACGTACGTGTGCACCCTAAAGCATAGACGTTTCCTTTAGTGTCAGTGAGAGGTGGTCGGTCCTGCCCATATTACTACTGTACATTACCTGAATGCTGATGCTATAGGAAACTCCAGCACATCTTTCCTAACAGTTTTTTTTTTTTTTTAAAGGACCTTTTGTAGGGCAGAGATTCTGCCCATTAACGAGCCGACAATATAGCATGTTTATCTGAAAAAAATGAAATTTGATTTTTTTTTTTTAATACTCAAACAATTGGATCCCTCTTGAAAATCAAAGTGGCAATCTGATTGTTTGCCATGGAACCTAAGGTCCATTTGCACGCAAAGATTGGAAGTTTATCTTTTTGCATAAAATGTTAATGGCCATTAACACTTTATCATCATCATTTGCATGTAAAAGGGCCTCCAAGAGATGTTTGCAGAGCCCAGTGTGTGATTCACTCCCAGCGGTGCACACAGCTGCATTGTTCTGCTTGCAGTTGACAGCAGATTACAATATTATCTGCCGACTCCCCGTGGAGATAACAGCCTGCAGTCTGAGAGATAAATGTGTTTGCTTTATCTCCAGTATCTGAACGATGGATTTTTAAGTTCACCTTTAAAATCATTGTTCAAACGAAAAGTGCCCGATGCCCGCGTTTACATGTAACGATTATCACTCATTTTTGGTCGTTTGAACACATTTTGAGCGATAATCGTTGCATGTAAATGGGCCTTTACACCTTACTTTTGCACCAGTTTTGACAAATCTCACCATTTTGATCTGTGTTTTTAATTTGTAGTCCGGGTTTGTCTGCTCTGGCTTTTTATGAGTTGACTGCCGGGCTGTTATGACACTCCTGTGACACGAACAGCAAGAACAGCTTCTGGTCTTTATGATATAAACCAGAGGTAAGCTAGACAATGGCGGATTGCCCGTAAAATGCTCCTCTTCTGTCCATGTGTTCCTGAAAGTTTTACTATATCAGGGAATGTATCGCTTCCATTTTTTTTTAACCAATTAAAGCTAAATAGTGATACATATTAAATTCTAATAAGTTGTTTTCTGATTGTAGATGTGTTTCATTCTGTAGTCTATACATGGTGAAGGGCTCTGCCATCTTGCCTGAGCACAGAGATGTGTTTCACTGCTGCTTTTAGCGAGTGGCTTACAATGACCCATTGACTTCTATGGGAGATTGTTCTACACATGCCCTGTAACCTGTGCAGAGGTCATTGTGGGGGGGGGGGGGGGGGAGCAGGGGTGAACTGTGACCATCACCTCTTGTGACTAGTGGATGCTGTTACCGATATGTAAGAGTCTACTTTCGTTATAATGCTGCCTGTGGTGACAATGAGATGAAATGGAAGTGTCAGACTATTAGTGAGCTTCGTAACCAGTGTAAAAACTGCAGGATTTTAGTTTATTTATTTTTTTTACAATCGCTTATACCATCAAAAATTAAGGGAAAAAAACATCAAATTCTTATGTTTTATGTCATTTTCTGATGACCCATTCCCTTTTAAAATGGATCATGAACATTTTTTCAAAAAGCTACAAACGTGGGGATATTACGCTCCCCCCCCCCCCCTCCCCCCAAGCACTGCACTCCTCACCTCTTCAATCCACTGCTGATCCAGCATAGATCCTCCAGTGCTCTCTGCCAGTCTCTGTTTGCCATCTTAAACTGATACATTGCCTTACTGGCATGCGACCATTACAACCCATCACTGGCCTTACTAACTGGGATTACAGAGCAATGCTCAGTAGTACAAAGGTGATATGAAGGCAGTTTGGGAGCAGAGCTCTACCCTGTGGCAATATAGCTGCTTGGATCTCGCGGTCAGTTCTGGTGCCCCATCGGCTTCCCTATGCTGTGATAGCGGGCTGCCTATGTCTACTGAAGGCTCCTAGGACTGCCGTGGATTTCAGCCCATTAACCCCTTGGTGTCGTCAATACACCTTTTTTATGGCGTCACTAAGGGGCTTTTCCCCAATGCATGCACCTTTTTTTATAATGCATCAGAATAAGACCGGTACAGTTATCTGGTGACCTCCGATCCCAGACGTTGAACAGTTTACATGCCACGGTCAATGCAGCCACGGCATGTAAGACTGATATAGGGAGAGGGCTCCCTATGTCACCCATCGGATCCCTTTGATGTAATCACAGGGTGTTAATGGGTTGCACTACCACCTGGAGGCTTGACAATGGCTTATGGGTCTGTCCTCTACGGCGACCCTACCCAGAGGCAGGGTTTCTTTGGCCAATGTAATACACTGCTATATTGAAGTATAAGGACAATCATTCCTTATGACATTCAAGTCCCCTAATGAGACAAAAATGAACCATTTTTTATAAACTTTTAAATTTTTTTTTTTTTAATATAAAGCTAAATAAAAGTCAAACCCCCACCTTTTCTCCCTTGTTATGTGTTTAAAAAAACAACAACATGAAATTGGTATGGTTACATCAGTAATTACCCATGTAAAAAAGTTAGCTCATTAAGACTAGAGCGGGAAAAAACCCCCTCATAGTGCTCACTCAGTGGAAAAATAACTGTTATGGCGTTTATTTCAATGATAGCCGTGCCTGCAGTTACAAGCGCCGGCCACTACAGATGTCGGCGCAGAGACCTACGTTGCTTTAGCTCCAACCTCTGTGTATTTGCAGAGCTGACAGCATGTGCCCCCTCAGCTGATCGGTTGGGGTCCTGAGCGATGGACCCCAACCGATCAACTTTTCATCATCTAACCCGATAGGTCATCAGTAGTAGTTTCCACGGAAAACCCCTTTAAAAAGTAGCAAAACATGAACTGTATAAACTTGGTATCATTGTAAGAAGGGTGACACAGAGAATGGCTGGTGCTTCAGTAAAGTTTACAGTTAACTAAAGTCCCCAAGTCCTTTCCCATGTCAGTGTTACAAGCTAAATGGGAAAACATTGGGAAATGGTGACATGTATTTCCTCTGCCCGTGTGCAGAACCTTACATTTATGAGTGTTAAACGGAATTTGCCACTTTTCTGCCCAAGCCTCCAACTTATCCAGATGTAACCGCATGCTGTCCTCTTGTGTTAATACTTTACTTAGTTTTGTATCATCTGCAAATATTGATATTTTACAGCACAATCCTTCTACCAGGTCATTAATAAATATATTAAAGCGAATGGGGCCCAATACTGCCCCCTGTGGTCCCCCACTAGTAACGATGACCCAATCAGAGCATGAATCCTTTATGACCATTGCTTTCTACCACTGACCAGTTACTTACCCACTTACACACATTCTCGCCCAGACCAAGCACTCATGTTATATACCAACCTTTTATGTGGCACAGTATCAAACGCTTTGGAAAAGTCCAGATACACAAGATCACATGACTCTCCCGATCCAGTCTAGAACTTACCTCCTCCTAGAAGCTGATCAGGGTGGTTTGACAGGAGCGATCTCTCATCAACCCATGCTGATATGTAGTTATACAGCCATTTTCCTTGAGGTGCTCCAGGATAGCATCTCTTAAAAAAACCCTTCACACATTTTACCCTTTATACTTGCAGGTCTGTTTCCAAATAACCATGAGTAAGACCATCTTTTCTATTGACCTCTTTTTCGAAGTTCTTAAGCCCATTTACAGACCTATTGTAAGGCCTTGTATCCCACAGCAGCACAAGGCCCCATAATAGTTTTTGGACTATTCTAATCACTGCATGTCAATTCTCATACTTTTTCACGTACGGGAATAGCGCATGCAATGTGTGGTCTGATGCCAGCTGCGCCCAAGTGGCTCGAGCACAACTGGCATACGACTGTCTGAATACTACCTCAGTCTTGGCATCTGTATTCCGTGGACATATGATTAAGATACTAATGTTATATCTCTGGTATTTCTACAATAACATAGGGGTAGCTCTGCACAGTACAGCTGGCGGTGCCGTGGTTAATGACATAATGGAGTGTCTTCTATAGCCTCCAAATGAAGGTGGGGGCTTTCATGATTAATCAGGCAACGGCAAACTTGTGCTAGAATTAGTCACTAGCTGGTTCCTCCTGGAGCATCAACCTTGTGAAGCTATAGGGGGGGGGGGGTATATCTATATGATTGACAAGTAGGATTTGACATTTAACCGTTACTATGGTGACTAAAAATGATTCCTTATGGCTAATGCCAGGCAGTGGTGTTCAGTCTCCATGCATTGTCATTACCGCATCGGGTGTACTGGCACATCTCTGTAGTTTATAACATATGTTAAAGAGTAACTGCACTGTTTAAAAACTTTTGATTATTTCAGAAGTTTTGATCAGTGGGGGGTCAAGGTACTAACACCCTGCTGATTGCTGTAACAGAAAACAATCATCCGAGCACTGTGCCCCTTCGGCTGTCTTCAACGTGTGCTGGCAGCTGAAGACTGACGCATAGATGTCTGTGGAAGTCCAAGAGGAGCTGGCGAGCAATGAAGACCGCCAAAGAAACTCCGCGCTCAGTTGAACTGTGCAGCCTCCTCATTTTAGCAATTAGCAGCGGTCTCCGCACCAGGACCCTCACGGACCAAAACTTTTGATATGTTGCTCTAATATCAAAAGTTTTCAAAAAGTTCAGTTACATTTTAAAGATAATTCTGCACTTCAGTAGTTTCCCACTTTTGTTTTTATTCAATTGGCATTTTAATTCCAATAATTAGTGATCTTTCAGTCCGAGTCTTTAGTATCTTAATGTCAACACAACGTAGTATACTTCCATGATGTTAGACAGTTTAGTGATTTGTCTTGACTGGTCAGTCTAGAACCTACGTATGAGAACGCCCTTATTTAACATTTTTGTTCTTGGATTTTAAAATACTGTACTAAAATTATTACAAAGGCTGCCCACCAAAATTCTTTTGGTTAAAGAGAATTGATTTCCCTCCCAGACCTGTTCCTGCTGAATATTTATAAAGTGACAACAGGGCGTGTCCATTCCCTTGTCAAAAAGGTCTGTTTCTACACAATCTGGAACGGTCAGTACTGATTGGACAATGTTAGATTGTAAGGCCACACCCCCAGTTAGTAATGCCCAGTTGTCAACTTATTACATTTTTGGAAGGAATAGCATGGGGTCGGCACAACAGAAAGAATGATCTAGAAGTATTATTAAGAATAGTAGTATTTAGTAAAATGTGTGTCCGGAGTGGTGACAGGTCCTCTTTCTAGTGTGTAACCTAAAATATGGAATACTGTAATCTCATGACTGAGCTTTAGATTGTCAACCAGGGCAGTACTTTATCCTGACTTGTACATCTGAATATAAGGCCTAGGAAAGGTTGCTTTCTTATCATTCCTCTTCTATTACCTCTGAGCATAGGAATAGTTAAAGTCCATTTTCATTCAGAATGAACATGTGCTTGTTAATTTGCAAATGAAGGATAAGTCGACAATAATTACTTTCTTTGGCCAATATTCTAGGCAACCTGTCACATGGTACTTGCAGACCTAATTGTGGACAGCATGATATAAAGCGGTAGCTGGCGAGCAGATTGACACACAGCTTTGTAGGAAGAAAACTTGTATATTGCGGTAAATCCCTTCTCTGTCTATGCTTAGGAGTCCAGTGGGCGGTCCCATCAGTGACCGTTATCTCTGTATACACATGCAAGGAAGAATGGCAATCACTGATTGGACCGCCCATTGGACTGTTCAGCTCAGAAAGAGAAGGGATATAAATGAATGAAATATTTATTACACTGAAGCTTTTCCCAAAAAACTATATATTAATCTGCTCAGCTCTTCCTGCTGTATAGTATACTACTTGCAAATCAGACGCCATGTTCAATGCAACAGGTTCCTTTTTTTTTTTTTTTTTTTAAGGCCTCGTTCACACTGTCGACACGGCATCACTGCGAGAAAATCGCAGCGATATCGCGTCACTGGTCCATGCGATATCCGTGCGACCCATCGCGGTGATACTGTGACTTTGTAGCATCACATGCGAGGATTTTCGGGGGTGGCTTGAAATATAAGCCCTTCCTTGAAAATAAGCCGTAGCGGAAGAAGGGGGGGGGGGGGGGTGCAACCACACATACGTCACTTGTCCCGCATTGTCAGCCCGGCCGCATCTTCTCCCCGAGCCCCCGGCAGTTATTATCTTCTCTTCTGGCTGGGGATTCAAAAATCCCCGCCTCCTGTAAGCGCTGGCTGTGATTGGCTGACGCTTAGCCAATCACAGTGAGCACTCGATGAATGGCTGTGATTGGTTTCAGGGACATTGCCGGTGGAGACATGCACGTTGAATAGTCCGGAAGTTACCTCTATGGAAATTGTAACGGTGGTGGTTAATAGTTGTCACCCAGCTTTTTCAGAAACAAGTATAACTAAAGAGCAACCGGTTTTAATTGTTTTTAATAAGAAATCCTCTTTTATTGTCTTTTCGTCAATTTTATGAAATTCTATGCAGTTGGCTTCCTCCTGCTGTACATGACACTGGCATATGGTGACATAACCTTTCTATATTAGATGTGTACAATCGCACTGCAACACAAGAGGAAATACATGATGGCAATCTAACGAAGCAGAAGGATGTTGCAGCCGTTTCCGTTTTTGCTTGTGTTGTATGTCTTAGATCGCTCTGTGATACGAGAGCATATTGGTTCTGCATCGGTCCTGAATAGCTGCACCAAGTGGTCTCTGACAAAACTAGAACTAGACTTGTGGTGAGAACGGAAACATTGGAGAGTCCGACTCTCTGATGCTGAGTAACCTGGCGGAAGCCGGTGGCAGACTTCCTGATTTGCTTTTCTTACTACCTAATTCTTTTCTAATTCGGTCTGTATGATGTCGGCGCCTGTTGCTGTGGTTACATGTTCTTGCTGTTTCTGCTATGAGCTGTGAGTCATTATTTCGCCTCCTATTCAAGTGACTTTTTATGCAGATGAAATTCCAGAATTCTGCGCAGCGCCCAGACCCGGCTTTGGCGTACAGTTTTTGTGCTTTGACCTTTCTGTAGCAGATTCCTATAAAGTACGTTGTTAACTATGAAAGCGACCTTTCATGAATACTGAATTCTTTAACTTTTTGGCTTTTAGTAGCATTCGTAGTGTCGTTTTCATTTGTCGTTTTGGTTTGCCTTAATGCTTAATGAATAGATTTTTATTGAGGTTCTTAAACCTCTTTCTCAGCACTTTCTGCATGCTTGTAGGGACTGCAAAATCATATCTTATTTGTGTTCCCAATGGCAGATGAAACGCACAAATTTTACTACTTAGGCCATGTTCACATTGCGCTGGAGGCGACGGTTGGGCGCAGATGATCACAAAATCCTAAGTGCTACACTGTTTTATCTAGGAAAATATAGGGTGGGCCGCTGGAAGCTAGACGGACCTCATTATAGTCAATAGGGTCTGTCTGGAGCTCTTTGAGTCCACTATGTGCCGCATCTCATTTTTCCAATATTTTTGTTGTTTGGCACCTATAATTGAGCCAAACAATGGAAATTATAAATGCTGATGTGAAAGAAGCCTATAAGCGACCTGCCCCTTGGGATTCCTGCCGATCAGCTTATTGAAGAGGCCACTGTGCTTGAGTGACTGTTCATCAGTTACTTTGCTTCAGAGCAATGAATCGGGGGACTGAGCTGCATGACCAGGTACAGCCGCTATCCAATGTACGGCACTGTTCTGGTATGAACTGACGTGACAGCAGTGCCCACCCATGCACCAAAATTACTTCAATCACCTGATCGGCGGGGGATTTAAGAAATTGTAGAAAACTCCACTAAACCTCGTTTGGTATGGTTCCTCAGCCCTCTTCATTTGCAGTCCTGTGCTTTTGAAACTGGTGCCACACGGGGGTTAAGATGACACGGTGCCTTGGAGAGTATGTGTATCCTAGCTATCAAAAGAAACAGAATTTCTGAGCTGTTCGAAAGGGGACAATAGTCGAAAATGAAGTGTTTTGCTTTATGGCTTTTACAGCATCTTGTAACAATTAGTTGCATTTCCGTAACGTTTTACTTCATTGTCTATAAACTACATCTGTGCTTCTGCTTTACAGGAGCCAGAGTAAATGCCAAAGACAGCAAATGGTTGACTCCTCTCCACCGAGCCGTCGCACCTTGTAGCGAGGTAAGTCCGAAGAACTCTCCCTGAATATTTTATACAGATCTTTTTGACATTTGGTATATACAGTATGTAATAAATTGATATTGCATCTGTGTATGCTTGTTTTGAGTACATCTGCAGCAGGGAGCCTAGTGTGTCTTCTGGTGAGTCATTTCCCAAAGCTCAAAAGACCAAAAATAAATCTGTCTGTGCGGTCCCGCTACTTGAAAATGATTTTCATATTGCAATTGAAAATTGTATAAAAATTCCAGAGCTTATAAATAATGAAAAAAGGCACATTTCCATGACTCCATATAATAAACAAGGAATTTTTCTGAACATTACTCCTAATCTCGTAAATTTGTTTTTGGTTACATTTACCCTGCTTAAGTATTGTTCTTCATTTTGTTTCTTTCCTTGTGCTTCCTGATTAATCTCTTAAAGGGGCACTCCTGCTTTTCTGTTCGTTTATTATGTAGCTAGCCCCCCAGTATGTAGAAGTCTGATAGCGTTGCCTTGGTTAGTTACTCCTTTCTAGTGAAAACGTCCTGGAGTCCTTCTCTTCCGGTGGGTCATGTGATCTCATTCTGATCACATGAGAATTACTTGGCTCTATGTTCTCTCAAGAAGTCCCTTTTTTTTTTTTTTTTTTTTTTTTTTTTTTTACACTCAGCATAATTCCTACAGTATTACATGTCCTGTACCACACAAGCTCTTCATGGAGGGGACATAGCCTCATCACAGTTACTGCTGATGATTAAAGGCTTCTATCACACAGTTGGAAGAAAAACGCAGCTCCTTCTCATGACTGTTTACTAGTGACAAGCGAGCATACTCGCTAAGGACAATTGCCCGCTCGAGACAAAAGGTTCGGGTGCCGGTGGCGGGCAGGGAGCTGCGGGGGAGAGCGGAGAGGAACGGAGGAGAGATCTTTCTTCCTCCCCCCCCCCCCCCCCCCCCCGCTCCCCCCTGCTGACTGCCGCTACTCACTGCTCCCCCGCTCCGGCATCCAAACCTTATGTCTCGAGCGGACAGGTACTCGCTAAGGGCAATGCTCGCTCGAGCACTTGCCCTTAGCGAGTATACTCACTCATCTCTACTGTTTACCTATTGTTTTTAGTGTATTTTGGTGACTACAGAAGGTAATGGCAGTGACTTCCCCAGCAGGCGGAGATGGTACTAGCTCTAGCTGGTAATGTGATGCTGTGCTGATGCATCATGAGAGTGTTAGCAGAGCAGGGAGAAATCTAAACCTCACACAAGAAGCTGTACTGCATAAGTGACTGCAGTATACGTAGGAGACGTCTAGAGTGTAACAGGCAATCGGGTAAAGGGGTGTTTTTGCCAGAGTGGAAATAGAGGAAAAAAAACTCTGCGCTTTTCTAGCAGTACTGGTGTGTGTGTTTTTTTCCCCCTGTTTTTTAGTGGCCAATGGTTAGAACCAAAATATCCAGTACTTTTTTTTTTCCTTCTTAAAGGGGTTGGCTACTTGTAAACCACTAATGGTCTAGCCTCAGGATAGGCCATCATCAGTAGAATAGCAGTGCTGGGCTGGTAAGCTCATGCACAGACCTGTTTTCTACAGGAAGCAGATTGCTCCGTTCTCACTGCAGTGGCCAGGCTTTGGATTGTAGACGAAGTACGTTGCTGCAATACCAAGTCTCACCATTGCAGTGAGAATGGAGCTGTCTGCTTCATGCAGAAATCGGCTTGGTGCCTGAGCACAGCAGCCCAGCAAACAGCTGATCAGCAGAGATCTTGGATGACAGACCCTATCCAATCTATTATCGATAACCTATCCTGAGAATAGGCCAACAATAGCTTACAACTAGAAAACCCCTTTAAATTATGTTTGTGTGCTGAAACATCACTGAAGTGCTGGCCTTTAGGGGGTCTCTCTTCTAAATTGCCACCTGTTGTCATGTGAAATCTGTCTCTAACAGCCGAGACACAGACGAATTACAGGAAGTAAGGGTGGGTCTTTGCTGTTATCTCACGCTGCCTATAAAACTCAATGGAAACGAGGGAGCATTGTGTACTGTTGGGGGAACACAGAGGCAGGAAGACTTGAATAGAGATGTGGCTGCAGCATCTAGTAAGTGTTTTATCACGCCTCAGTTCTGGATTCACAGCTACACTGCTCAGTTCTGCTGTACAATATCCTCCATGCTGCTGCTGCTTCTTGGTGTGTGGGAGAGGGAGAAGTAGAGTTCCTACTCCCCCCTATCTCTGTGCGTCGTGTATGGAAGACATAACAGCTAGTCTCAACCCACCAGCTGAGGGAGGACTTGATAATTAGAAAGCCTGCAGATGGGAAAACTGTATATAAATGCCATTTAATGGGCAGAAATATTGCTACTCTTCATGTACACGCACATATGGCAGCTTATTCCGAACCGCTAAGTTAATTCTGCTTGACTGATTTCTAAGACTATATGTTTTTAACAGTTTTTATATAGCACGGTTCTTCATCTCATCTTGTCTTCCCAGGATGCTGTTAAGGTGCTGCTAAAGCATTCGGCTGATGTCAACGCTCGTGACAAGAACTGGCAGACCCCCCTGCATATAGCTGCAGCCAACAAAGCTGTGACGTGTGCCGAAGCACTGGTGCCTCTTCTTAGCAATGTTAATGTATCGGACCGGGCAGGGAGAACAGCATTACACCATGCAGCCTTCAGCGGTCATGTAGAGGTACGGGGCAGAAGCTTATGCCATTGGTCTTCGGGGTCTATTCCAACGTAACCGGCAATCATCGTATGTTGTGTTTAGCGGTAACGCTTTAGCAGCAGCACTTCGTGAATTATTCTGTTAGGCTGCTGGGAGGCTGATACTTTTTCAGCAGCAATCATATTGAAGCGCAGCAATGTTCTTTTAGAGACATCTGCTGTCCAATTTTAGAAACACTGCTTGAATGTACTCGGTCTATTCAGTTCGCCCCTCCTTGTCACATAGGCGCACTGAAATTGGCAACTTCCTGGCGGTGCTGCATAGAATTCAAGAATCCTGCTGTTGTGCCTCCTTTCTAGATCCACATTCTGCCCTCTATGCATTTGATAATGATATTTTAAGCCTACTTTTCTTATGAATGCAATAAAGAAAGTCATTTCACGTTCAGATTTACTTTTAAAGGGGTATGCCTCAACTTTTGAGGATTATGGCATGGCCACTGGACGTGCCAAATATATCTGATGGATGCGGGTACCAGAGACCTGTAAACTGGAGCCTCACTACCCCAATCCCAGCCAAGATTTTGGAAACCGCCATACTCACTGTTCTACCCTGTTTCCGTAACGCCCATAAAAGTAGATGGGAGTTTTTGGAAAGGGCGTAGAACAGCCCATCCTCTGTAGTCTCCGACCTCGGTGGCGATGGCTTACAGGCAAGTATTCCCGTCTAGGCAAATGATTGGTTGGGATGCAAATATCCCTTTTTTATTGCTCTTATGGATGCATACGCTCATAAAGTTTAGATGAGGGGAAAAAACTGCAATTCCGCTATCTTTGGGTCTGTCTTGTTTTTAATGTGTACTTACTGCGTCAAAAATTACCTAACTTTATTCTACGGATCAATACAATTACAACGCTACAAAATCTATGTATTTTTTGCTGTTCTATCTTTAAAAAACAGTATTTTTGGAAGAAAATCTAACATTTTCTGCCGCTATCTTCTGACTACCATAAGCTTTTTTTATTTTTGTTTTTTTTTTGCATCGACCATATTTCTGTGAGGGCTTGTTTTTTCAGGATGTTCTGTAGGTTCTGTTGGTACTATTTTGGAAGACATATTTTTGACTTACTAATTTTTTTTCTTGGAGAGGATGTGACCAAAAAAGACTATTATGTTGTTTTTGGTTTTTTTTCTGACAACATGTGGGCCAAATAATGCATTACTTTGATAGATTAGGCTTTTGCAGATACAGCGATACCAAATATGTTGGTTTTTTATTAAAATGTTGTAATTAGAAATATGGAGAAAAAAAGTATAGATAATGGACAAGCGGCTGGTGGGCGGGGGTCCCGAGCAGCAGACCTCCGTTCATCAACTACTGATGACCTATCCAGAGGTCATTAGTGGGGGGAAAAAACAAAAAGCAGACAGCCCCTTTAATTTCACCTGTGGTGGCCCTGCATGGAAATTGAACACGTACTGCCAGGGTTACACTGGCATGCAATAGGTGCACATTTTGGCGGTCTACACCTGCTATCGCCACTTCTCCAGATCATAGCTGACCAAGTTCTCTGTAGGTATATGGGCAGCCCACGATGCACCTATTGTATGAAGAGGGGTGAGCCCCTTTATACGGAAGGCACATTTTGTGCTGGCAGAGTTCATATGAAGACTGGCGTTTTAAAGCCTTGGTCTTAATAAATTACCGCCATTGTAATCTGCTTACTGTCAGACACTTTCTACAGTTAAGGCATTTTTCTGCTTTATAACACTGTATGCCCTGGACTTTGACAATAAAGTGCCTGCGGAGTAATTATTGTTTTGTTCACGATTTCTAGTTGATATCTTAGGCTCTTTGGCCATTTAAGAAATTAGTCAAAACTTCTAACAGCGTTTCATAATGTTCTGATCTTAAAGCGGAATGAACGTGCGTCACTTGTCATAGTTGTCATCGCCAACAGATTTCTTTTATGTTGCAGATGGTCAGTTTACTTTTATCACGAGGTGCCAATATTAACGCATTTGATAAAAAAGACAGGCGGGCGATCCATTGGGCAGCCTACATGGGTAAGTTTTTTTTACATGCTGGGTCATTTTGACCAAAATTTGTCAAGTTTTATTCAGTCACTTAAATAAGTCAATCATATCTGAGGATGGGGTGTAGAATGCCCTGGAGCTCACCGCCAGTCTGGTTCTCTTCCAGTTTTCTTACACTTCTCTGCGCCCCAGGCCTGAAGAAAGGCTCCAATGCCAGAAATGATTATGTATGCTGCACATAGTGCAAGGTCTGGATGCCAGACAGCTTTGCCAGTCTAGAACCACCGGACTATCAAAGATATGTGGCATCCTATCACCGCATGGAACTTTTCTCAAGGTCCCCTGGAGCCATGGTTGGGAAACCCTGTCTTGGACCATCTATTTAAAAGTTGTACACTATGCTACCAAAACTAATTGGACACATGAGTAAAGGCCCATTTATACACAACCATTATCACTCAAGTCGCTCAAAAGCCGTCTTTTGATCGATAATCGTTGTGTGTAACTGCACTGACATGGCGCAGTTTTCGTTAAGCCGTCACTAATAGTTGTCTTTCAGCATGCTGAAAGACAACGATGCGCCTCATCAGGGATTTACAGCGGGATACAGCTGATACTATTGTTTCAGCTGTATCCCGCTCCCTGATGACAGGCGGGATATGAAGAACAGACCGGTCCAGCTCTGTTCTCCATACCCCGCATGGAGTGCTTGGCTGTATAACAGCCGAGCGCTCAATGCAGAAAACAGCTGGATGCAGAAGACAAGTGGGTACACCCCGCTTGTCTTTTGCATCCTCCGCTCCGAGAGCTTGGCCATATAACAGCAGGGCACTCGGAGCGGGGAACAGCTGGGACACCCCACTTGTCTTCTGCATCCTCCGCTCAGAGCGCCGGGCTGTGTAACAGCCGGGCGCTCCGAGCGGAGAACAGCTGGATGCAGAAGACAAATGGGGACACCCCCGCTTGTCTTCTGCATCCTCCACTCGCGGCGCAAGGTGCTCATCTTGAGCGATTTATCTTGCGCTGTAAATGACACAACTATTATTGCTCAAAAGTCGATCAAAATACATCTTTTGAGCGATAATCGTTGTCTAAATGAGCCTTTTAGAATAAAGTGGTATTTATTTACATATGTTATTACTTAGTGGGGCTCCTTTGGCTCTAATGGCATTGGATACTCTCCATGGCATACTTTATATTAACATCTGGTATTCAGCTGGTATTTCCTTCCATTCATCCTGCAAACTTCTGGTGAGTTCTCTCAAAGAAGATGGATAGTGTTCGTATTTTCTGACTCGACGTTCAAGCTCATCCCAAAGATGCTCAGTAGGGTTCCAGTCGGGACTCCAATCATGAGACATCCATACCCTCAAACCAAAGTAAAACCGCATTGAATTTGAGACTGTGTGTTTAGAACTCGTGACTATCATAAAGCCGAGGAAATCTCGCACACATATGACCCCATTCTTTTGAATGGGGTCATACACATGAGCAATTTTTTATTTCTTTTTTCCTTGCATTGCGGTGTGGAAAAAATTACAGCATATCCTATCTTTGGGCGTCCCTTCGGAACGCATCATCCATTGTCTTCAATGTGGCCGCAAAATACATGGCACAGCGTGTGAGGTGCACACAAGTGCCATGCGAAGTTTCCCATTAAAAGCAATGGGAAACGCTTGCCGATCCTCTGGTGCGGCTACAAGCTACTAGGATTGCTACTTTCCTGAAGTGATGTAAGGTGTTTTTGGCTTCTGCGGGCAAATCTCACGTTCCCGGGCGCAATATTGGGCCGAGTTTTATGGCCCGATATCTCCCTCTCCCGTGTGAAATTAGGCTGATAAAGGTGTGCAAATTCTTGTAAGATAGTGCAGTTATCTCATTAACCATATTTATTTTGTACATTTATCAGTCGTGTCTTCATGTTTTTGTGTTTTGTTTTTTTTCTTCTAGGTCACATTGAAGTTGTCAAATTACTTGTGACTCATGGAGCAGAAGTCATGTGCAAAGACAAGAAGTCCTACACACCCCTGCATGCTGCAGCCTCCAGTGGGATGATCAGTGTAGTCAAATATCTGTTAGACCTGGGAGTAGATGTAAGTTTAAGCAAGGTGCACTTCAGGGGTGTCAAACTCACTTTCACCGAGGGCCACATCAGCTTTATGGTTGCCTTCAAGGGGCTGAATGTAATTGTAATAGTGATCCCAGTAGTAATTGGGTCCTCCATAGCGACCCCAGCAGTAATAGCAACCCCCTTCCTTCCTATTACCCTTTGCCTGGGCAGCATCCCTATAAGCATTGCATTCACCCGGAATACAAATCTGGTCCGGCAGCAGCCGCTGCTGAAACTGTGGCTACTAACCACTCCCCTTAGCGTCTGTGCGGAGCACGCAGCCGCTGGGTGACTGAAGTCAATGACCACAGACTGTACTGCCGCCGCCGGACCACGGCTTACAAGTTGGGTGAGTACAATGCCTATTAAGATTCTGCATAGCTGCCGGGCCACATAAAATTAGGGGAAAGGCTGGATTCAGCCCGCAAGCCTAGTGTTTGATGTGTGGTGTACTTTGCAGTCACCTTGCATTTCCCCTGCCTTAAGGCTTCCCATCCTTTAGTTTGTCTGGACTTGTTCATAGTCATAAGCACATCAATCTCTTCCCTCCCTCCTGCAATTTATGTGCACTTTTTTTAAAATCAAGAAATATTTTGAACCATGTATCTGTGTAGAAAAGATAAGAGAAGATCATAAAAAGTGGAAGACAATTCGGTAGTACAACTTCAGGGCTCCTACCCACGGGTGTTTTTTTCTCCCTCTTGCGCTGCGAGAGCAAGTGAAAACACTCGACTCACAGCGCAAGAAAAACGCTGTGATATCGCCAGTGTTTTAAATGGGGCCAGTGGCAGCAGCACTATCCCTATTGAAACCATAGGGAGGATATCGCGGACTTCTGTCAGAAGTTCAACATGCTATTCCATTGCTTTCAATGGGGTCGGTGCTGCTGCCGGCCCCATTAAAAGCAGTGGTTTGTGGCAACCCCCGCAGCATGATTTTCGGTGAAAGGCTTGAAATATAAGCCCTTCCCTGAAAATCGTCTCTAGCTGGTTAAAAAAAAAAAAAAAAAACTTTACTCACCCCTCCGTCGCTCAGATGCGTCATCCAGCTGGCTCCCCTGCACTGCTGTCCAACCCCTTTCAGCAGGTGGGGATTTAAAAATCCCTGCCTCCTGAAAGGGCTGTGCAGATTAGCTGAGCGCTCAGCCAAATACAGCCAGCGCTTAGCTATTCATGAATGAATAGCTAATTGCTGGTTGTAATTGGCTGAGCGCTCAGCCAATCAGCACAGCCCTTTCAGGAAGCTGAAAGTGCTTGACAGCAGTGCAGGGGAGCCAGCTGTAGTACCAGCTAGGGATGATTTTCAGGGCCCTTCCCCGAAAATCGTGCTGCGGGGATTGCCACAAACCACTGCTTTCAATGGGGACGGCAGCAGCGCCGACCCAATTGAAAGCAATGGGATAGCATGCTGGACTTCTGCCACAGCTGTGGCAGAAGTCCGTGATGTTCTCCCTATGTTTTCAATGGGGCTAGTGCTGCTGTCGCTGGCCCCATTGAAAACACTGGCGATATCACAGCATTTTTCTTGCGATTTGAGGCGAGTGTTTTCACTTGCTCTCTCACAGCGCAAGAGAAAAAAAAAAACACCAGCGGGTATGAGCCCTAAGGCCCATTTAACACAGAGCGATGATCGTTCAAAAATCACTAAAAAGCGATCGTTTGAGCAATAATCTTTGCATCTAAACGCACGGCCATTGTGCACGTTTTGGGCACTGCTAGCTGTTCGTTAAATTCAGTCCAACCTAAAAATTCTAACTCAGCCTTATCCGTAGTTCTCCACGGGGAGTGCTGACAGCATTGTTTCCCACTGGAGAAGAAAGGACCTGAATGCAGATAAGAGACCTTGGGCTATTAACTGCTTTCAGCTAAAGGCTTCATTTGCACACTTAATTGCTCTTAAGTAGCTGAGTAGCTACTTAATAGTTTATGCAAAATGATCGCTCAAAGTTGTCACTCTGTCGTTTGAGCGATCTTTGAGCGATCATCGTTCCGTGTAAATGGGCCTTTGCTTGTAAACCCATGTTTCTTTTAGCCCCTTTAGGTTGGGATAGGTGACACATAGGCTACAGTGTACCACAGCCTTTAATTTAATTCTGTGTGTAGCTGCTTGTTAAACAGCAGTAGTACTTGCTTTGCACGCCATCTTATTTTTCTTCCCTTAATTTCTCAATTAGATGAATGAATCGAATGCCTATGGGAACACCCCCCTTCATGTGGCCTGCTACAACGGACAAGATGTAGTGGTGAATGAACTTCTAGATTGTGGTGCTAATGTGAACCAAGTAAATGAGCGCGGGTTTTCTCCTTTACATTTTGCTGCTGCATCGACACACGGAGCTTTGTGCTTGGAACTCTTGGTTTGCAATGGTGCAGATGTGAATATTAAGGTAAGAGGCATTACATTCCTTTTTATGTTTGCATGATGACAAGTTAGGTAATAAGATTTATAGGTCTCTAGACCCAAAGTTACTAATGGCATGGTTGTCCTGACAAAACAAATTGAATTTCTTAAGGGCAAAAACCAATGCCTATTTTGTGACTAAAATTCTTAAATCCATCCAAGCTCATTACTATGGCCACTGGTAATCAGGAGCATGCAAATAACTAAACTAGCTTGTTCTACATGGTGTCCAAAACCCTGTAGAAGTGAACAGCATAGCAAGCTGCACTGTCTCCACAACTCAGGAGTTAAAGAAACTGCATACAAATGGGGCAGATTTTGCCTTAATTGTGATGGGATGGCACAAAGGTTATCTTATCTTAACCTATTAAAAAGCTATTCTCCATTGAAAAGTAATTAAAAGTGTAAATAAACCACCTTGATTGCATGGCTCACCATGATATCACGTCAAGCTATAGAAGAACCCCCATTCACTTCTGTGGTGTTATGGAAGACCTATTTGGCTCCGATGGTGATCCCCCTTTTAAAGGAAACCTGTCACTTTTACATACGACGTCCAGTCTGAGGGCAGCAGGCTGTAAAGCGGGAGGAGCTCAGCAGATTGCTACGTAGTTTAGTGAGAGAATAACTCAGAAAGAGAAAGGATTGAAATCAATAAAACAAGTTATACTATGCATAAAATTCCAGCAGGTTGTCTTACTCCATGATTGACAGCTCAGCACGAGTTTACATATAGGAATAGCTGTCAGTCATCGATAGGACCGCCCACTGGACTCCTAAATATACATAAAGCAGGAATTTTAAATCTGTAGAATACAAGTTTCTCACAAAACTAGATCTGAATCTGCTTCCACAAACTGGGCTGTATGTTCAATGTGACAAGCTCTCTTTCAGGTAGGCTACGTTAGGTGGGACCATTTTGCAGCCAGTATCCCAGACTTATATATGTGTGCCTATGGCCGCCTGCTGACGACCGGGTCGGATCCGGCTGCGAGAGAGACCCGATCCGGCTGCAGAGACCAGCGCGGCACTCACCCGCTCCCGCAGCTCCGGCTCTTTCATGTGCCGGCTGCTGGGCAGCCGGCGCATGCGCAGAGCGGAGCTGGCGGCCGGGAGGTAACGTTTCTGTGCGGGGCACTGCGAGCCCCACACAGAATTAGTGCATGCCGTGGTTTGTTTTCTGCGCGTGATTGTAATGCAATCCTATGCAGGCGTGTACGGGCGGAAATTCTGCAGGGAATCCCACCGCGGAATTTCCGCCCGTCTTCAGGAGGTCTATGTGTTTTAGATACCGGTAGTTTTCTGCTGTTTCTCATTAAAATGGCAACATTTGTGGTTGCATTGCAAAGCATATTTAACAGTTTTCTGGCATACTTGGAAGTCCAGGAACACATATTAGACATGTACGATAGAGGATATCCTCCTCCCTACCTAAACTAAACAGTCACCATAGACATTGTGCGCACCCAGTTCTACTTATTTAATCCCGACTTTCGTCAGCTGACCTGTTGGCCTTGTATAAAATAGTGGTTAAAATCAACTTTTTTGTTGCATTGTGTTATGTCCGTAGGGGTCACCTTTTTATTTAGTGTGAGGTTTTCTTTCTCTTATGTAATCTACTAAGGGACTGCTTGCAGGCTTGAACTGTAAAAAAAAGATTGCAGGCTTCTGTTTTTATGTTATAAAACACTAAAAACGTGAGTTTTAGCTTAAAAGCTTCCTTGACTGAATCGATTAGCAAAGCTCTAGCTGCTGGAACCTCCTGGCGATCGGCGCTGTTCTCTGGTGTATACACAAATATTGGATTATATCACTCATTGGAATTCCCAATCAGCGACCTGATTTGTGAGGTCGAAATGCCCTGATAGAATATAATCAGGGCTTGTAGGGCAGTTCGCTTTAGCCCTTTCCAATCCACTGTCTGACGTCTGAAGACATTATGATTTACGGCTGTACAGCTCCGATGTTAGAAGACGTCCGTCTGGGTGCTCTTACTGTATATTGCCAGCCTCTCTGCTGTTGGGGCCTATCCAACGTGTCACCTCATGCAGTACTGGCTTTAGCCAGTATATAGCGCCGTTGTATAACGGCAGAAAAAGAGTAAGCCCTCTAGGAAAACCAGGATACAAATTGGATTGGAAAGGGTTAAGTATCAGTAACAGGAAGGGTTAGGTTGGTTGCATTAATTGTCGCGCAGCACCATGGCCTCTCTTAGACTCAATCCTCCTTTTGTAGTTCAGCGCTTTAACCCTTGTGCCACACAACGGTTAAAGGGGTTATCGGGCTTATATAAATCATCTATGCTCAGGATAGGCCATCAATATCTGATCGATGCCTGGACCCCTGCAGGTTAGCTGACTAAAGGCGCTGCTGCACTTGTGCAATTGATGCTGCCAGTACTGTTCGTAGCAGCTGTTCCAAGTACCACAGTTGTTTTATTCACTTCAATGGGACCGCACTTATATAATCAGAACAGCCGCTCCAAAAAGTACGACGTTATGAGCACGGATAGGATCGTACACCTATGGAAACATTGAAGAGGCTGCAGCACTTTTGCAGCTTCTTCCATTGCAGACTACCGTAGCGTATCAACCTTAAGAAGCTTGGTAAGTAGGGATCCATAAATGTAAACTTCCTAGAACTGCTGTGCAAATATAAATATGGATCTGCATTAAACATGTATAAGTGTAGCCTGAAATGAAAGGGAGGAGTCATTTTTGGAAAAACTCTGGGAAAGTAATGGTGCGGAAATTGATATTTTTCCCTGTGGAATTTGGTTTCTGCTATTCTTAGACGTCGGAGCTTTGACTCTGTTAGACCTTTTGCATGTTGTTAATTGTATTCATCAGCAAAACCAGAATATTCAGAATTCTAGCATACTTTCACAGCTATTATGTTTACTAGAGGGAAATTGTAACCAGATATTATCCCATTGAGTAGAATGATTGGTCTGTGATTTATTCTATTAGTTTCCATGTTCCGAACTCGAGATAGATTTTTCAGTTGTGATCCTTATTCTCATGTGTCATAATGGTTTGCTTATCCTTTATGACATTTGGTATTTTAACTGGTGGTGTTCTTCTGCCCTGTAGCGCTAGTAGATCCTAGCAGGACCAATGTGGTGCGTTTTTTATTTCTCTTTGCCCCCTATGAAAGGATTATGTAATGCCATTCTCTTGATATCCTGTTATCTATAGATTCAGTGGTCTTTAGCAGTTACTTTGAGTTGATGGTGATCTCTGACTATAAAAGTGAATGGACCATGTCAAATCAGCGGCTAATGGCAAACGCTTCAGTCTTAAGTGCTTTCAGAGGAAACGGATTACGCCAAAGTTGACCTAGTTTCTTGACATCACGCATGGCTGGCTGGCTCAAGCATGCATTCGGAGACTGTTATACATACAGCACATTTATTATGGTTGAACAAGCCGCCTTGTTACAGTGAAAACTCTTAGGAGGTTCTATATCTTTTTTTTTTTTTTTTTTCAATTCAACATCAAAAGCTGCCGCACATCTAAGGAATCCTTCGCCGAACGCATTTTCTGTCTCGGAAAACAAGTCTAAAAGTTTAACATTTTGATCACAACAAAATATCTAAAGTGATAACATTGAAAAGAATTAGCATTAAAAAGAAGATCTCGGGGTTTTTGTTCTGACTTGTAAATCAGATTGTAAAATTTTACTAAGCATCCGTTATCAAGGATGATGAAACCATTACGGAAATACTGCACATTATGAATAAAATATGCCGAAGGTCTTTTTCTTGCTTTAGCGTTGCACTTTAGAGGCCGCTCTGTTCACATTTGCTTTGGAGGCTCCGTTGTCAATCATTGTCTCACTTGGTGCTGTTCTTTCCATCTAAACAGAACCCTGATGGACCCCATTAGAACTCCATACGGTTCATCGGGTGCCTTTTGGTATCCATTGTACAATGGATTGTGACAGTGTGTCTCGGCTTCTGTTATATATGGAAGGCACAACAGAAGCTTGAGCTACACCACTTGCTGCCACAGGGGTCTGGCGCTGGCTTGTTCCCCTCTCCCTCTTAAAATATTGTGTATAATTGAGAAATAATCCAATTCTCAATGTCCACACTTTAAATATAAAGGGCCACTTTGATGACACCCCCCCTCCCACACACCTTTTTTAAATTCTCTGCACCCCTGAACTGATTGTCTGTTACACTCTGAAGGGCTCGGTATTTTGCAATCACTTCCATGCAGTGTAACTCTGTTCCCTGCCTGATGCTTATCAGGCACCATCTTGAGATTAGTTTTTACTTTCCCATTTGAAATCTATCCCATGATGCATCCATCAACACAGCATTTAGTTAGAAGCTATACCATTCTGCCTGCATTAGATAGAGGCTATACCGTTACTACCTGAGCTGAGATGTGTGATCTCCTCTATTAGCACGGTGTGACAGGAGCTGTATCATCACCATCAGTAACTGATAGGAGTGCCTCTATCCCCATCTAGCCAGTTTCTGTGCTAGGCTCCGTGTAACCACATCACACAGACTGTGAAATTGACTAGTTTCAGATAGCATAACCCTAAGTAGATCTTAGCTCGTCGGAATTGAGATCACGTGACCATCTGAGGAGTGGCCAGGAGCTTCAGATAGAAAAGAATAACTAACCAAGGCAACACTGATCAACTTTTATATCCTGGGAGAGGAGAGCTAGATCACCAATAAAAAGACAAAAATAACTGGAGTGCCCCTTTAAGATATCAAGAGCCGGCGCTCGATCATTCACAAATTACATCACTGAATGGCTGTGATTGGTTAATCGAGCACCGGCTCTGATTGGCTGAGCCAGCAGCGCTCGGGATCCAATCACAGCACTCGCATGCTGGAGGCGGGCTATTCAAAGCCCCATTCATTACCAGGAAGAGAATGCGGTCAGCGTGGAGGACACAGCAGCCTGCCACAGCGCCGCCAGAGACTAGCTCAAGGCATCGGAATGCCGCCAGCTAGATGAGTTTAAGACACCCCCCTCCCTCTTCCCCGCCCCCCCAAAAAATAAGATGTAGTGCCTCTTGGGGCAAAAATTAATATGACAGTGTCTTATTTTCAGTGAAACATGGTCCTGGATGTAGTATTTTTTCTAATTTATATCTTTTTTGTCACTATACAAACTTATAATACATGTTGCAAGACATAAATAACGTTCTTGGGTATTTTGATGCATAAATACAGCGTTGGAACGTGTCAGTGTTTATGTAATTTATGTTGCTGCAATGTAGACGGTGGCCATATCTATTAGAAGGCTCGGCTACGGATTCAGATAACTTATAAAGGATAAGAAAAGTTCTGAAAGCTCGAGGCTTTGGGGGACAAGCGGCTGTATTGATGTGCGATGGATGTTTTTCCCGTATATAGCTGCTCATTTTATTTCATGTGAAGTCTACAGATTCTCGTTGTTTTTATCTTTCAGAGTAAAGATGGGAAGACTCCTCTGCACATGACTGCTATTCATGGTTGCTTCTCCAGGTCACAAACAATAATCCAAAATGGTAATTGTTTCCTTTTTCCGAACGCAGATCTCCAAATACCTCTTGTTATTGACTTAAATGGGTAAACAGAATTCAGTAGGCTCCGAACCTCCCCCTAGTGGTGGCCAGAGGTAGACAGAATTTTATCAAGAAAGGCCTCGTAGAGTGGGGAAAACTAAACATACTCTCTAAATGTGTCCATAGACGTCCATTGCTCAGATGAAACCTTCTGGTCACCGTCCGTCTGATAAATGTTAGTATACTGCAGAAAAAAACAGTAATGGCAGATCTTCTTAATATACCACTAATGTATGAAGTGGGGAAAAAAAAACATTTTCTCACTTACGACATGCCAAAGTATATAGACAGTAAGGGGGGGCTCACACAGGGCGGATTTGCCACGGAAATTCCGCATGCGGCCGCTAATCTCGGGATTAGCCAGCCATGTGGACGAGATTTCTGAGAAATCTCGTCCACACGGGACAGCCAATCCGCTGCGGTTAATCCGGCCGAAGCTGCGGCGCAGTTTTGCCGACCACAACATGTCCATTCTTTTTTCTTTCCGCCGCGCTCTCCTCTATGGGAGCGCCGGCCGCAGCGGAAGAGCGAGCGGCCGGACCACTTCAAAGCCGCCACGGGTTTTTACGCAGCGCTTCTCCCGGCGGAAATCTCGCGGTTTTTGCTGCGGCCAAACTGCGAGATTTCCGGCGGGAATCCGCCCGGTGGGAACCCACCCTAAAGATATACCGTGCTTCATTTGCATGCCAACTTTTCCAGCGGAGTGTATAGCTTGGCCTATGAGTCTCCCTATGTCAACTTGGCACTCTTCACAAGGAGAAACCATTCCCCCTCCGGACACAGGCATCCAAAACAGAGAATTCCTGACGTGTGATCTCTCCTGAGGTCGGGGAGTCTCCTGTCTGAAGATGACATATTTTGGTATGCGGAGTACACGTTGCTTTGTAGAAAAAAAGTAAAGAATGCTTCTGTCTGGAATCCACAGTGATTCCACAGGTGGGGTGTGCTGCGGAGTCACCATGGCTTTGACCCCAATACATTGAAGGGGGGAAATCTGCAGTGAAAATCTGTGCATCGGTTTAGCAAAAAAAAAAAAAAAACACGCTGTGGATTTGAAAATCCGCACCCAGGACCCCCCACTGATCAGCTGTTGGAAGGAGGGCCGCAGCCTCCTAGACCAGTGATCTCATGTTCATTCAGCACGTGGCCATTCAGTATCTCTGTCCTATTCAAGTGAATGGGATTGAGCTGCTATATCAGGCGCAACCACTACAAAATGTATGGTACTGTGCCCGGTATGCAGTGAAGATGCCTCAACACCTGCCCAGTCACCACAGCCTCTTTAAACGGCTGATTGGCAGGGGTTCCCGATAGCGGACCTCCAGCAATCTGATGTGCATAAGTAACCTGAGGGTAGGTCATCTCTATCCAATCCCTATAAAACCCCCTTAAAATGTTATTTCAGGACATTTTTTAACTCTTGCTATTGATGACCACAGATCGCTGACCATAGTGACAATGACATGGCTAATGGAAGCAGAAAGCGCCGACCATAGAGCAGCAGTCCAACTTGGTATTGCAGGCACTGAAATAGATGACCGGTGAGGATTCGAGCAGCGGATCCATGCCGATTATCCATTGACGTGTCAGTCATGGATGGCAAACATTACAAATGTCCCAGAATACCCCTAATAAGGGATAATAGCATTTCCTGCTGGCATGGCTCTTTTTTAATTAATTTCTTCAGCAAAATTGCCATTCTGTTTGTTGCTCGTGAGGCGGACAGCGTTTTTACGTTTTATGAGCTGCACTGAATAGATCTTTGCTTATTTACTGCTTTGCCCTTTTCTTATTTTACCGGCTTCTGTTCCTCTTTCAGTCTCTGTTGTGGAAATGACATAAATAATTCAGCTTTGCCTTTCCCTACTGACCTCGTGACAATTACTGATAAGACTTCTCAGAAAAAAATGACAGCATGGGCGTTTCCTTGTTTTTGCTATTGACCTGTTTTGGTACACTGCGTTACCGAGATAATGTGTTTTGGGTATGAAAAAAAATAATCAATCCCGTTATAGAATTGATAATTTTGGGAGATATATAGAGCATTTCTCTTTCTACTCTTGCTGTCCTCCTATATCTGTATATGCCCAGAAGCGGATGCAAGTAGACGCTAACATTCAGTGTATAGCTCTTGCTTTTGTAAGGTAGATGGCATTTATTCTAAAGAAATAAAAAGGTCAACCCATCAGGCCTAATAGGGTACATAAGCCAGAGGAGAGAGCCGCTACCTGGCAGCGCTGCTTGCTTTAGGCAATGGCAACTTATCAGCTGATGGAAACTTTCCTTGATAGATTGAACTTTTTGCTTGGGGCCTCTGCAGAAAAGAGTTGTCTCTCTTACTAAAGAAGTTTTTAAAGAGACTGTCAGTTTCTACGAGCCCCATAAACTAAAGTCCTGAGCGTTGAGACTGGGGATTCGGAAATATCGCGCTTACTCACCTGCCTCCCCATTCTCTCACCGTCTGCCACAAAGCCGCTGCTTCTTAGAGACAACGGATTACTTATGCAAACCTAATTCCGACGTGCGTATATCGGCCGGGTTTTCACGCTCAGCCGATATACACTCTCGCTCTGCAGGGGAGGAGGCGGGCCTGGAGCAGTGCACTGAGCTTCCGCCTCTTGCCACTATTTGCAATGGGAGGGGGCGGGGCGGGCAGAACTTTGCTCCACCCAGTCCCACCCCTCCCACTGCAAACAGTGGCGGAGAGGGGGCAGGAGCTCAGTGCACTGCTCCCGGCCCAGCCCGCCTCCTCCCTTCTGCAGAGAGGGGTAGCATATATCGGCCAGGCGTGAAAACCTGGCTGATATACACTCGTCGGAATAAGCCCTCAGAATGACAAGATTAGTCCTCTTCATTAGCTGTGCACGCATAAGTAGTGCACTGTATACAGGAAGTGCTGACTTTGAGGATGGACAGCAGGGAAATCAGGAGACAGGCAGGGGCTCATAGATGCTCAGTCACCTTAATGATGAGACGACCTCTTTTATAGATGGCTTATAGATAAAGCGGAAATTCTTTTTAAGCTGTAAATATAACTATACAAAGATTGAGTGGAATTACATATTTAATCCAGTAGTAAATGGAGAATGAGTTTAGCATACTAAATACAGAAATGGACATTGAAAATAATTTATCATTCTCATCTTAGTTTTCTCCTTAGGGAAGACCAGCTTTTAATCCCCAGTCATTGTTACAAGGCTTGTATAAAGAGTCTAACTTGAAGGAATGCTGCCTTCCAGTAGGCGGCGCTGTGGAGTTATTATTTAATCTCCTTTATTTACATCTTAGTTTTCTCACACATTGAAAAATCTATCTTTTCTTTTATGTTGTAGGAGCTGAGATAGACTGCGAAGACAAGAACGGGAACACTCCACTGCACTTAGCAGCCAGATATGGCCATGAGCTTCTCATTAACACTTTAATCACCAATGGTGCAGATACCTCAAAGTGAGTGACAGTGTGTATTATGGAGACCGATAGAACCTTGCCGTCAGCTTCTTGTTTTTCTCCCTTTGTCTTCTGTAACCTGCACAATAACTTTTGCCCCATGCATTTGTGTAGTTGCTCTCAACACTTTGCTTTCTGGTATGCTTTTATGGAGTTAGTGAGTGAGGTCCTTGTTTTGCCTCATATGTTTTGCATTTATGTATGACTCATTAAAAGGGTTTTCAGAGTTTTATTTATTAAAAATAAATGGCAGGTAATCCTGAATAACAATAGGAAAAAAATTATATACTCCCGGTCTCTGAACCGCTGCTGCTCCAGTGCCACATCTCCCATTCTCCCCACCAGCTCTGTTTAAAAGCTACAATAAGGGACATTCCATATACAGACTGACATTGCAACCAATGAGACGTCAGCGATGCACAACGGTTGACTGCATCTGTCAGGTTCTATATGGAACATCCACATCTGAAGGCGTCCAGAGCTGGTGGGTATATTTTTTTTTCATTGGTTTTCAGGAGTGCCTGCTGTTTAAGTCTTTAACGGTACAAGGCATACATTTATGTCCTGGAAGTTTGGGGCATGTATGGAGAGAACTGGCATCGATCCGCTCATAAACCCAGATGCCAGCTGTTTCTTACAGCCGACACCTGCCCGCAACAGCACTAATCAGCAGTACCACTGATCAGGGCTGTTAACCTTTTAAATGCCACCGTCCATTCAGATAGCGGCATTTAAATGCCCTGATCGATGTTCGGGGTTCTCAAATGGCCCCCTGTGATGTCATTGCAGAGTGTAGTGCAGTTGCCATGACAGCCGGGGGCCTTCTGAAAGTCTTGCCTGTACTGACCCACAGAATTAAGTTATGTAATTTTGCTGCAGTGTGTACGCCGTAGAAACAAGCCCCCCCCCCCCCCCCCCCCCAAGATGGCGGAATCTTTTTTTTTTTTTTCTCTTTTCCATTTTACTCCACTTAAAATTTTTTTGGGTTTTTCAGTACATTATATGGTACATAAAAATACAACCTGTCTCGCAAAAAACAAGCCCCTCAGACAGCAACCTGGATAAATAAGAGTTATGATTTTTTTTTAAAGTGGGGCGGAAAAATGAAAAGGGGGGGGGGGAGAGGAAACTGCAACCTTAAGGAGTTAAAAACCTAGAAAACACCTTTAATTTGTGAAAGATAAAAGTAACCAATAAGTTTAAGAATGTAGCGGTCCTTTTTGCCAATTTTTAAAAACTTTTTCGATCTTGGCTGTACTACAGTCATTAATGGAAAGCAGGAATGAGAACTTCCTTGGAACAAGACTCACATGCCTTATGCAGTGAATACATGTGCAGCAAACACCAAATCAATATTTTTACGCTAGCGAACATTCTTATTGGCGTTTTGCTATTTGCATAACGCACCCACTACATTATAAGCGAATGAGCGGTGCAACAAGCAATGTTTTTTAAGTTTAGTTGATGGTTTGGTCATGAAGCTGTGCCTACTGCTAGTCTCAGAGGTGGGCAGTCTGGTCTTCACAAGTATTTGCTCAAGTATGATGTCTGATCAGTCTAGAAAGTTTGGGCATGTACCCTCAGAAAAAAACAAAAGGGTGCCTGTCATTGAATGTAGTCAACAAGTGAATGCAAGGCCTTTGTAGATAATTAAGACAGCACAGCAGGAAACAAGAATTTAGCAGGGAAAAAAGGCCTTCCCAGATGAGTTAGGAAATTTCTGTTGTAGATTTAGAATGTTTTTCTGGAAGAGTGCAAGTGATGGCTATCTGTGTACAGTGCTGGAAGGATGTTTATAACAAAAGCACGGAACTGGGTAAAGTCTTGGCATCTATTGAAGATTGAGTACTTTCCTCATTTATCTGACCACTAAAATGTGACCTCTTCCAGACGAGGCATCCACGGAATGTTCCCGCTACATCTGGCTGCACTGAGTGGTTTCTCCGATTGCTGCAGAAAGCTCCTTTCTTCAGGTTGGTTTTAGGATTTGGAATCCTATATTACATGCATTTTATTAGTAATCTGGTTAAAAATTATGTCTACTGAATTGTGAAAGCTTCATCATCTCTTTGCATTTCGAAGTGTACCTAATTGGAACTTGTTTTTTGTTTTTTTTTACATAAAATTGGATGCATCTTAAAATGTTTGTGTGATTTTTCATTTTTTTTATTTTAAATGGCCTCCAGGTAGGTAACAGTATAAAATGACAATTACCTTTTTTTTAAAAGGTCCCTCTGGCTCCAATACCGCTGCTTCGGTCCCCACTGTTGGAGGAAGTGATGACCTCTCATTCGTCGGTCACATGACCACTGCAGCCTATCACTGGTCTCAATGGTCATGTGAAGCTTATGACACTGTAGCAGTGAGAATAAGGGCAGTGGAGCTGGAGATGTGAAGGGTTAAACGGGTTGTCCCACTTTTAACGATTGATGAATTATCCTCAACATAGGTCTTCAATAGCAGATTGCTGGGATCTCTTGCAATCAGGTTAGTGTCTTGGTGTGTAGAGCTACTTTTTGCTGAAAGCAGACACCTCCGTATACTGTGCAGCTGCCCAGGCTGGTATTGTAGGCTGAGTCCCATTGAAGCAAATGGGACTTGGACTGCAATACAAACCCAGGTTGCTGCACAATGTATGGACCTGTTTGCTTCCAGCAAAAAGCAGCTCTGTACACTTGAGATGTCGACCCGGAGGAACAGCTGATCACTGGGGATCCCGTCCAGCAAGCTCCAAGCAATCTGTTAGTGATGACCTATCCCGAGGCTAGTTTGCCAGTAGTTCGAAGTGGACAGCCCCTTTAAAGCTATGGTTATTTTGTGCTGTCAGCTACCCTGAGGCCATTTGTTTTCCCTTTTTAATCTCAGACAACCCCTTTTAAACAGTGTCGCTCATACATTTGTTAATGTCCTTCCTGCAAATAATTTTTCCTGCTGCTTGTAAAGTTTATTACAAGTCATTGTCAAGTGTCTGTTTCTAAAATTCGAGCCACATTCTCAAAATAATCCTGGTCACGGTGGTTGTATGGACAAACAGTTTTGTTCATTTCCTGACTAGATGACACTTGTTTTTTGTTTTTTTTGTTTACAATGTTTTTTGGTACCTTTTTTTTCTTTTTCCATCTTGATGTATTATGTTACTCTGATACCCATTTCCTCCCACACCAACTTTCACCGCCTAGCTGTAAAATAAATGTGAAAACCAAGTTTGTTGCATTGGTCACTTCAGGCCCCCTGCAGACGGCCCGGTTGGATCCTGCTGCGAGAGTTCTTGCAGCGGGATGCGAGCTGTGCCCTTGCATTGGCTGCCGCCTAGCCTGGACATGCGCAGAGCCAGCGCGTTAGAGGTGATGGTACAGGCCTCTGCACGGCTCGCTCAGAAATGGGACATGCCGCGATTTGTTTACCGCGCAAGTTTTCACGCGGTCAAATCGCGGCTGTGTGCATAGGATTGCGTTATCTAAGGCAATCCTATGGCAGCGGGCACAGGTGGAAATTCTGCGGGAAATCCCGCCCATATGCAGGAGGCCATAGTCTCGGGGATCAGTGACAGTTTCTCCTGCTGGTGGCACTACGAACCTGTCTGCTGTATGCATGTCACAAAGACTACCGGTATGTACAATGCCGTGGCCCGTTTTTCTGGTTGCTAGTCCTCTTCCTGAGCTCGTGGAATACTTTCTCAATGACTGCACTTACTTTTCTTAGTGTTCTGCATATCATTACAGTAAAAGCAAACGTATTCTGGAAATAAAGCCTATGCGACCTCCTTGATGATACAGGTTACAAGGGGAAATAACGAAATATAAAGACGTTGCACTGTAGGATGTTTATTATGTCACATAGAATAGTAGCAGTGTGTTCTGTATTTCTAGGTTTTGACATAGATACTCCAGATGACTTTGGCAGGACCTGTCTTCATGCTGCTTCGGCTGGAGGGTACGTTGTGCTTCATTAAAAAGAGTCAGCAAAATGTTAAAAACATTTTCTTGTGTGAGCAAAGATTTTCAAAAGAGATTTAATTTATTTCTGCGTCTCGTAATGGACTTCCAAATTACTATTTCTTTTCATTTAATTTATTTATATTCACATTTAAGCCTGACCGGCTTACATATTGGCAAACATACATTTTATCTATGGACATTGATGTGGATGGGGAGTTGAAACCTCCTACGTTTGGTGACTTAGGTCACCAAAGGGAAACAAGACTGTACAAACTGTGAAGCCGACCTATAAATATGGACAGATCGCTGATGGAAACGTCTTCAAAACTCATTAAATGTGTGATTTCCCTTTCAGGAACCTGGAGTGTCTGAACTTGTTGTTAAACACAGGTGCAGACTTCAACAAAAAAGACAAGTTTGGGAGGTAAGTTTATTTTTTCTGTGCTCGCTTAAGGGTTTTTTTTAATACCTTTTAGCCCCTTTAAGTGAAACATGTGTTTCTTCATGTCTACCTGCAGCTGTTTCTAAGGCCCAATGCCCACGGCCGGGTCGGATTCTGACTGCGAAATCTCGCAGCGGAATTGGACCTGGTGCCGACCAGAGACTCCATACTTGTCTGTCTTGGCCGGTGTGTCGGCGCACATACGCAGTGCAGGGCATGACGCGGATCTGTGGCGACTCGCCACGGAATGGACTGCTTCCATTGACTGCAATGAAAGCTGTCCGTGTGATTGTACAGGGTCTGTCCTTGTTAGATAATACCTGTTACTTCGGTGTTGCTGCAACCCATAAAAGCTGGTTCAGACGTGGAGATTTTCTGTGAATCTGCAGTAAAATGCATTGCGAAGGGTAAAAAACGCACAACCTGATAGGCAGGATTGTAGAATCCATAGCATGCAGTCAAAGCCTTGCAGATTTTTCCGTTACGTGTATTGTATGTAGTGTGAACCCTTTACTGATCAGACGGATTGCCAGATATTTGCTGTTGTCTATTGTACTAATTCTTTTCTCCCTTTTTTCATTAAATGAAGAACTCCACTTCATTACGCCGCTGCCAATTGTAATTACCAGTGCCTGTTTGCACTTGTGGGGTCTGGAGCCAGCGTGAATGATCTCGATGAGAGGGGTTGTTCCCCGCTGCACTACGCAGCTACATCAGACACAGATGGCAAGTAAGTTGCGTTCATGTCACTATATGAATTTTCCTTTTGTGTTGCGCGTCAGCTGATTGAGTGGTTTTATGAGGACTCGCTGCCAAGGGTGTTGGAACTTCATCACATTTGTCTCTTTATGTTGATTAGAGAGAATGTAGCCTTTTAAGAAGGGGAGTTCCTGGCTTGTTCTCTAGACCCATTCTGACTGTCACGCAGTCGGCCACTTTCACAAAGAAGCACTTGTTTTGGCTCCTTAGCCCTTTTTGTCCAGAGGAAATCTCAGCAACACTGAGGAGATTCTGGGATTAAAAGAACCGCTCCATTCCGATCTAATGAAAAATATGTTGTGTGTTCCTACGGTTTGTCTCGTTGTTTGTTTTTTTTTGGTTTTGTTTTGTCTTTCCTGTTTTTGAAGGACTTTTCTCTTGCTAAAAAAAAAATAAAAATTGGGAGCACAATCTTTGCGTCACGATCAAGTAAACATAATGGTAACTTTTTGAAGACAGACCCTAGTCTGGTCTCTCGCTCACTAATAGACCGCCTGCAGACGCGCGGAAATTCCGAGACGGGATTTCCGCCCCTGGAAGCTGCCATAGGATTGCGTTAATAAACGCAATCCTATGCAGACGGCTGCACGAAATCTCGTGCAGCAAACCAATTGGAGCCCCGCACAGAAACGTCACTCACCGCTTGCTGGCTTTGCTCTGCGCATGCGCATGAAGGGGCCGCGGGAGCAGGTGAGTGTCACGCTGCTCTCTGCAGACGCTCGAGTCGGGTCCCGCTGCAAGAATTCTCATATAGGACAATTTGGTTTTCAAGCTTAAGCATATAGTGACTCATTACCGTTTGAAGCTCTTGTCCAAAAATAATTTTTCTGTTGCAAAATAACTTTAAGCTATAGCGTTATGTAATTTTTTCAAAATGTGCCAAATAGGCGATTTTATAAGCATTTTTATTTTTGTTTAGCCTATTTTGTATCCTTCTATTAGAAAACCACCTACCTGGTTATGCAGGTAAGAAAAAAGGTGCTAGGGAAGTAGGTCATCATCTAGCTGCATAGCTGAATGCAGAGTTCCCTTCTTCAGTGAGCCTGCACGGTCATTTGTGGTGCCGGCACAGCAGCGTACATACAACACAGCAATTGCGGTTTTTATTGCACTGATTCATGCATGTTTTACCCATAGTTTGTGTGTGTGTGTATACATATATACATACTTACTGATGGACTCTTGTCACTGGTCCCTGAACAGCGATTGGAGAGATATTGACCGAGCAGGATGTTTGTAAAGTTTTATTCTCTGGTGTTTATGCTGTGAGCCTAGAAATCCAGGGAATTCTATAATCCAGACACGTTGTTATTATATTAGATCTGCAATTCATTAGCCTTGTAAATATCTGCAGATGCACGAAAATGACCAAAAACTACTTGTACTGTTTAGAATTCTAACGGCTCGTTTCTGCCACCTAGTGACAAAGTTGTGAATTACAAAATGCTAATAAAAAGAACACAATCTGCTTCACCCTCTTTTTAAATCTTCGTTTTGTATTATAAATGCGTTTGAGCAAAAGAGGAAAAAAGGGGACAAAGGAGGGAACACACTAGTTTCATAATAGAAGCATCTCTGTGAAGTCTTATTGCATTCCGAGAGAAATAATTAAGGATAGTTTTGCAGTTATAGCATTTTAATGCTAAGCTGAAATAAATAAAAACATGTTAAATAGCGAGCCTATGGGCCTGCCGAGGTCTCCATCAGGTATTGTATATAACATGTTCAATGCCGTTTCAAAGAGTAATACTTAGAGGGGCTGTCCGAGTTATGAAAGGGCGTGCTAAGGGGTGTAATATAATAAAGCAGCTGGTTCTCCCCTCTCTCCGATCATTCCCTGCTGGCTGCTCCAGGTCTGCCTGCTGACATTAGAGGCTGCAGTCCGCCTGAGCCGTCTCCAGACAGGCTGTTGCTGGCAATGACTGCGCTCATCTCTGAGGATGGTCTTTGGACGTAGCAGCAGGTTTACGGTACGTCACAGGCGGTCTATAATCAGCACATCAGAGATCCAAGCCGCCGGTTGGGAGAGGAGAGTTTTGAGCTCCTTTGTTATGTTACGCCATAAGTGACCCCTTAGGATGCCTTTTCATTACTCGGACATCCCCTTTAGTTTTACAGATGACCATAGTTTTGGACTTTTCGTGTACTTTATGTGAAGAGTATGTGGGATCATAGTCCAAACCAATTAGCCTTATTTCATACGGGTGTTTTTATTCTCATTACTCTAGGTGCCTGGAATACTTACTAAGAAATGATGCAAACCCAGGTATCAGGGACAAGCATGGGTATAACGCAGTTCATTACGCAGCCGCCTATGGTCATCGTCTATGTCTAGAATTGGTGAGTGTATAGTGTGACATTAGTGTAACACTGGGAGGTAAATGTGTGGGGAAAGGGGAGGTTTAGGCCTCATGGCCCACGGCCGAGGACACGAAGGGTCTTCTACCTCCTACCTTTTGGGGTCTTCATTTTCTTCACTGCGGATGTGTGTGAAAGCATCGGCCGGCGTGCCATTGCACATGCGCAGTGAAGTTTGTTTTTTTTTGTTAAACTCCTGCACTACCGCAGAATCCGCAGCCCGTCCACAATTTAATTGTAGACGGGCCGCGGATCGGTCGGCTTCCGTTGACTTTAATGGAAACTGTCTGCGCAGGATTCCGCACTGAAATGGAGCATGCAGTGATTTTTCCGGAAAGAGGTCCACAAATCAAATCCACATGCTTTATTTCATTTGCAGACACCCATGTTTCCCTATGGGCGGTTTTACTTCCCTATCTTCAGCATGGGTGCCCCGCAAATCATACCCGCCTGTGGGCATTGTGCCTATATATTTTAAATGTCAGATTGGTTACTTTTTGGCATTAATCATAACTTTCTTTATGCTACGTGCCCTTAACCCTATGACTGCCTAATATCCTCTTAAATCATCCTATACATTCTGCAGGTTGGCACAGTGTGTGATGTGTCCAGTATTTCAATGAGTTATCATAAGACATCCATAGTATAGGTGATAAGTCTTATCGTTGGGGTCTCACCACTGAGATGCCCACTAATCCCAAAGACAGGGGTGTACTTGGCCATTTACATCACCCCCATTGAAATGAATTGAGCAGCAGCGCTCATGCATCCCGTCGCTGCATTCAGTCTCTACCTCTTTGTGGGCGGATGAAGCAAGCACACAGTGAGGAGGAGAGGGTCACAGGACCCCTGTTCTCGGGATTGGTGGCGAGATCCCCATAAATCAGACTTATCACCTATAAAATAGATTGGTGACAAAAATCTACTTTGGGAAAACCACTTTAAATTGGAGCTATTTCCAAGGTTTAAAACTTCACAGTTCCTTGCTTGTTAGTGGCGGTTGTTTGACATTGATGTAGGATCTATCATAACATATTTGGGGACTCTTAAAGGAATGCATTAGATTAGAACGAGTGTCTGTATTATGGCTCAGAGCTCCTTGTAAATACACGTTCATTACCAGACTAATCCTTCTCCATAAGGTGTTGGGCTGATGATGAGCTAATTAAATGTCCTTGTTACAGATTGCCCGAGAAACGCCCCTAGATGTTGTAAGTAAATCTTTTTTTTCTTTTTCTATGGAAATAAGATAAGTTTGTATTTACAGCAGACCGAAAACTCTTCTAGATTGCCTGTTTTGTGATTGAAGCCGGCCTGGTAATCAGCTGATTGCTGTTGGTGCAATCAGCTGCTATACCCCATCCACCATGTATTACATGTAACACAATGCCAGCCCAGGTCTGTAGAGGGAGGTGGGGCTGCAATAGGGGAACACCTAACCTTTGCCATTTGAACAGGGGTTGTCTTTGTGAAACAAGCTCATTAATTATGGCTGAGAACATATGCACTGAACTCAATGTCCGCCAGCGTACTTATCAGCCCATTAGTCTGTCCTTCTTTTTACAGAAATTCCACGGCAGAAATCCAAGACTGACTCTTGGCTTCCTGCCACGTATGTCGCTGGATCTGAACAATAGTTCAGTGAGGCTTATCTGCTGATTTTCCCTGATTCTGCGTATTTCGTGAATATCGTTTCTGCTACACATCAGTGGGGTATGAATTGCCTGGTGGACTGGATGCAGAATGTTAGTGGATTTGGTGAGGCACCACAATCCTCAGCAAATACTCAACATGTGACCATAGCCTTAGCGCCCGTCTACACTGAACGATTACAACGTGCAACAAATTTTTAAAAAATTTTCATAGCGGAAAGTAATTGATACATTTCCGTAAAATGACGCTTGGATCTTGACTTCCTCCTGTTAAAAACATTATTTTCCCTCTGTAAGAACCGTCAGAAGTCGCCCCTCATATTCGGATTGTACTTCCCTTTATAACGGTCTTCAATGACTGAGATGTCTTGTATGCAGAATACGTAGTGAATAGAACCCATTGATTTCAATGGGATCGTGCGAAAAAATACGCAGCATGACCTTGTATTACACACTGCAGTAAGCCATTGAAGTGAATGGCCGGCACAAATACGCAGCGAGTACGCAAGAATCCTGCTTATTTGCGCACCATTTCAGTGAGCCTGTCTACGTTCTTTATTGCATGTGCAAATATGCAGTGTATTTGTGCACTTAGACATGCCAGAGCAGGCGAAAAACGTGGGCGTTTGCCATTTTTGGTCGTGCAAACACCTGTTGTATTTGCGCAATTGAAATGTGCTTACGTCCATGGGAATACACCCCAATACTGACACCTACAGAAGCCCCAGTAGCAATAGTGACCCCCCACAGTGGTGTCAATAGTAATAGATCCCTATAGTGGCCTCAGTAGTAAGTGTCCCCTATATTGGCCCGAGTAGTAATAGTGACAACCACAGTGGCCCAGTAGTAACAGTGTCACCTATATTGGCTGGACTTGTAACAGTGACCACCATAGTGGTCCTTGCCAGAGGCCAATAGCAAACCTCTCATTGGATCAGGAACAGGTAATCAGGCGTCATGAGGCACTGGTTTTATGGTAGAATGTATATGTGAATACAGAATTCTATCTTTCTGTTTCCTGGAGAAGCCTTTGGTGTTTGTCATCCAGAAATAACAGCCAATATGGTGGTCTCTTTGTTCTCGCCATACTATCGGAATGGCGAATGGCATTTTACTCTCGCCTTTCCGCCACTGTGTGAGATGTGTGTTACATGACACACAGTTGTGCGGTGCCACTTATCTTGGTCACCAAGCTTTATTCCAAAATACTTGTGATAGGCACACTTTACAAGGATGTTATTTTCCTCCGCTGTGTCTTTGTTGTGAACTGTCCACAGACATATCAGAAATTGTCCGGGTTGTTCAGACATCTGCGCCACTCAGCCATATTGTAAATTTAGAAAAGTAGCCCCAGTCTAACCAATGACCTGTAAAAAGACAGTTCACTAATTACAACTTACTGCTGGAAGATCCGCAGTGTTTCAGCCACGAGAAAACATACCCTATATATTACATAAACCTACCCTTAAAGTGTTCAGTCAGCGCGCAATGTGTAACAGCGATTGTGAAATAGGTGTGCAGTCACTTTTATTCTTTTTATTAAGCACGGTTAATGGCGAACCGACTGGATTAATTGTATAAGTAGATTTCCAAAAAATAAAGTACAGCGGCAATTGGATTACATTATTCTCCATAACTGGAAAACCTTACATGGCAGAATAAAATGGATATCCTATTTGAATTCAGCACACTAAAGTTACTATGTGCTGTCTATCTGCCTATCGGTTACAAAAAGTGTGTTGCACAGTGTAATCGTTCAGATTCTCGCTGGATCATGGGTACTCGAGCGATAATTGTTGAGTGCAAATGCTGCCAGCGACTTAACGCCAAATTACAATTCGGTCAGTTTTTGGAGGCACAGAAATCAAACGGCGATCGGCCTGTCTAAAAACAGGCAGTCCATCTATAAACAACTGCCCGTTTCCGGTGAATGAAGGTGGGCGAAAGAGATCTCTGGCCTGCTCTGCCTGCATACACTAAGGCCTCCCTCACACAGGGCGTTTGCAGAACGCAGCGTTTTTCAATGCTGCGTTTACTGCAGATTCCGCCCCGTTTCAGCAGCGCTGGCATACTTTGTGCCAGCATTTTGGCTGTGTTTTAAGCTCGGCTGAAAATGCAGCCAAGGATGCTGAAAAGAAAAAAAAGTAATACTCACCTAGCCGCTGCAGTCCGGGTCGCGGCCGCTGGTCTCTTACCGCTGATCCGGGCTTCCTCTGCATTCACAAGTCTATTGCTGTAGTCCAGGTTTGAGAACCCTGCCTCCGGCAATAGAGTGCTATGATTAGTTGTCGGCGCTTGCTCAATGCCCAATCACAGCCCTTCATTGACTGTCTCAGCCAATCAGAGCTTGCCGGTGCTGATTGGCTGAGACAGTCAATGAAGGGCTGTGATTGGACATCGAGCGCGCTGATAAATCACAGCACTCTATTGCCGGAGGCGTGGTTCTCAAACCTGGCCTACAGCAATAGACTTGTGAGTGCAGAAGAAGCCCGGATCAACGGCAGAGACCAGCGGCCGCGACCCGGACTGCAGCGGCTAGGTGAGTATTGCTTTTTTTTTTTTTCCCCCTACCTACCTGGGATTGTTTTTTGGGGTAGGGCTTCTATTGCAAGCCCTCACCCCGAAAATCGGCGAGCGGTTAACGCTGCCAAAAACGCGGCACCAAGTGTTGCCGCGTTTTCAGCAGTGCTAAAACCACTGCCCATTTATTTTAATGGGCGACACAGGGCTGAAAACGCCCCAAAATAAAACTTGCATCGCTGTCAAAGCGCAGCGTTGGGAGGCGCTGCGTTTTCAGCCCTGTGTGAGCAGCCCCATTGAAATGAATTGGAGTGTTGTACAGTGTTTAGCGCTGGGCTGAAAAGGTAGCGCTAAACGCTGTACAAAACGCCCTGTGTGAGGGAGGCCTAAGTGATCATCGCTCCTGTGTGACAGCAGAGGAGCCGTTATCGTTGACACGACTGGCGCTTAAGCTTCTGACAGCGGTACTATGTAAAAGGACGATTTTCTTGTATGTTTTGATGGTTTAAGATTAGTTTTTATTAGTAAGCTCATAGGTGTTTGAGTACTGCATGTATTTTATTGTTGTAATGGAGCCTGCAAATATACATATTATTAATCTGCTGTATCACTTTCAATCAGCTTATGGAAACTTCAGGTACGGACATGCTGAATGACGCAGATACTCGTGCACCAATCAGCCCTTTGCACTTAGCTGTAAGTTCCTAAAGCTTCATTTGCACTGCATTTAACCCCCCAAAATGACTTCAGTGTTCTAATAGATATCGGGCTCTTTAAGACTGTCTAGATGTTCCGGCCGTACTGAAAAATATAGGAAAAAAATTAAATACCAGAACCCATAAGCCATTTTACATGGATAGAGGTAGCCTGTACAAGGTTGTTCCTACTAAAGACGGGAGACGACGTTATAGATGTATAGAGAGAGATGCTTGATAGATTGCATGACAGATCGCAGTATAATCTAATACTATGGCATTACATCCTACTGCAGGAGCGATCAGACCATCACAAGTTCGTGTCCCCCTAGGGGGACTAAAAAAAGTTTAATTATTCAAAAACAAAAAAAAAACCACTTTTCCCATATTTATAATGAAAAGTAACATCCTTTCTGGAGCCGCGTGTACACCATAGAAACAACCTCCTCCTTCCCCAAGATGGCAGAATTTATATATTTTTTTTCATCATTTCACTCCACTTAATTTTTTTTTTTTTTTTAAGCTTTCTTAGTACATTTGGAAAATACAACTTGTTCTGCAAACGACTTCTCCTTCAGACAGCTGCATTGATGGATACTTAAGAGTTATGATTTTTTTTTTTTTTTAAAGTGGCAAGGAAAAACCATAAAAAGAAGGGAAAAACCGGGGCGGTCCTTAAGGGGTTAAAGATATAGTTGACATTAAAAAGGGCCTCGAAACAGCTTGAATTATTAGCAAAAGTAGAGAATCTGGTATCTTCCAAGAGCCATCAGATTGTCCATGAAATATGACCCACTTTAGAGTGTCCAGCGTGGCTTTATTGCTGCATCAGCAGGCATGGCTAAAAGCTTTTCCTTCTTTATGCATTGTATTCCAGGCTTACCACGGGCACCATCAGGCCCTAGAGGTTTTAGTGCAGTCTTTACTTGACCTCGATGTACGGAACAGCACTGGCAGGACACCTCTGGATCTAGCCGCTTTCAAAGGACACGTTGAATGTGTAGATGTTCTCATCAATCAAGGAGCATCAATCTTAGTTAAGGACTATGTTGTGAAGAGGACACCCATTCATTCAGCAGGTAGGGCGTCCCACACGGGGCACTGTCCTATTAAAATACGTTTAGAATAAGTAACATAACTGATGATGGAGTTTTTTTTATTCTCAAGATTACAATGCGTACGATATAACGCATCCGTTTTAGGATTCTAAGCACTTTCTTTCTTTTTTTTCCTTAGCCATTAATGGACATTCAGAGTGTTTGAGACTTCTCATAGGAAATGCTGACATTCAGACCGCAGTGGATATTCATGATGGAAATGGACAGTATGTACAAGCTTTAAGCGCATAAACTAAAAATCTATTAAGGATACAGTATGCTCAGGTGTGCCGCGTGCCTCTAGAATAGGGGCGTTGAAGTTTCTTTCACTTTCGAAGGCAAGAATAGCGTAACATGCAACGCAGTTCTTGCCATTAACATGCCGGAAACTTCAGCCGAACCCATTAGAAGTTTTAAAAGGGTTGTAGCAAAATTTAAAGTTATCCCCCATCCACAGGAGAAGAAATAACTGCGAGTGGTGTCCAACAGCTTGGAGTTCTTACGATCCCTATAGGATGGAGCGGTCACACGTGCGAGCAACTGCGACATTCTGAGTATGACCTCTCAGCAATCTCTGGCAGTGTCATTGAAGTAAATGGAGTGCCAACGCACTTGTGGCTGCAGCGTGATTTATACGGGGACAATTGGGGCCCCTGTTCTAGGGGTTAATTGGAGGTCCCGGCAGTCAAACTTGGATAGGGGATAACTTTTAGATTTTGTGACAACCCCTTCAATGAGTGATCGTCGGGAACCAATACTATCCATCTGAAATGATGTTGTACATATTAGCAGAGCCTTACCCCAAACAAGTAAACATCCAACTAGGAGAATCTTTTACGTACTGTATGATTTCATTTCATGAACAATATACCTAGTCTATTAGTTACGGCATAGAAATTTCTTTGAGTCGGTCCCCATCGGTCACACATCTAATCTCGGTCATATGCACAGATTGAAGGGTTAATTTAAAGGGAAATTGCTTGTTCAGAATCCGGAGTACCGGGAAGAAACCCACCACAAAAGATGGCAAACCCCTTGCAGATGTGGACCAGGGTTCAGACTCTCATAATGACTACTAAATCTCCAGACCGTCAGTAAAGTTGCTGATGCAGTTTTTGCATCTATAACGAAGGGCTGCCATATTGATAACCCGAGTCCGGACAGGACCTTAAAAACAAACTAAAATTAAAAATGCATTGGTTGGTAGAAGTCAGATTGTTTTGCAGATGCATCCTGTTTGCTGATCTGGTCTTCCTACATAAAGTCCGCTGTAAGTTAGCATATTTCCCCTAAAGTTTAATAGCCCCCGTGTAATCACAACCCTTTCATCTCCGGCACTTCATTTCTCACTTCCTTGACCCGACTGGCTGGAAGCTGCTTCCGTTCTCTGTTTAAGTGCATAATTGGATGTCGGCCATAAGGGGATAGCTCTGCTGACGGATGCATTTCCCTGCAAAGCTTTATCTGTTACTGATTTGTACCTTCTCTTGCTTAGGACTCCATTGATGCTCTCTGTACTGAACGGACATACAGAATGTGTTTATTCATTGCTGAACAAAGGAGCCAATGTGGATGCCAAAGATAAATGGGGAAGGACAGCGCTGCACCGTGGGGTATGCCTCTCCTGTCATAGATCTGTGTTTTATGGGTGTGCCTCTGCGGCATTACCAGAATGTGTACCATGTGCTGTAACACTACCGCTAGCTGCTGTATGTGTAATATATTGCTCTGCGCCGTCAGAATTGATAGAACATTCCTACCTAGAAGTAATATTGCTGCTTCATGATCTATTCTGACGCTGAGGAATCTTAATCCTCACTTATGAGAACGGATTTTCTTGTAAGTGGCAGGCGTACATGTACAGATGGAGCAGAGTTTAGCTTCACTCCGGTAACTTTCTGCCACAAGTTATCTTAACAAAAGCCATTGAAAAGCTATTGAAAAGGCAAACAGTGGCAAAAAAACATTTTCTTAACACATTGAACTTTGCTACCTCTGCGCTTAGTTTCCAGTAATTACTTTGGTTAGTAAAGCCTATTAATATTGCAACGTGTACCGTTTTCATGTTTTGCACTCTCTGTGCTGTGCAAATGGAACTAGTGATACAAGCTATCGATGTTGCCGCTCCTAGGATATAATGCATAGTTTTTCTTAAATATTATGTGTTCTGGATGTTCTATATATGTGCACTTTAGTTGAACATGGACTATTGTGTTCTGCCGTGGTTATTTGTCCGCTCTGTCTTCTAGGCGGTGACCGGACATGAGGAGTGCGTGGAAGCATTGCTGCAGCACAGCGCTAATTTCTTGTTACGGGACTGCAGAGGTCGCACGCCCATTCATCTGGCGGCAGCATGTGGTCATATAGGTGTTCTGGGGGCTCTCCTCCAGACTGCTGTATCTGTTGATGTGGTTCCAGCAATAGCAGACAATCACGGGTACACATCCCTTCACTGGGCCTGTTATAATGGTATGCTATATTCTTATGTTATATACGTGTACGCTCATGGAGATGTGAACTGTGACGGCCATGGGCAGCTCCCATGGGGATGAGACTACTAGCACATTTTGTAAAGCCATAAATGAAAACATTTTCAGTCTTAAGACAGTGTAACCCTGCGACGATTAAATAACCCCAGTAAAATCGCATGTTACCGTGACCTTCATCTATATACCAGGAGTCCAGCGTAACATAGCGAGGTTGTCCCAGTAACAGAACTTACAGAAGAGAAGAGTATCTGATCACTGAGGGGGCTCTCAGTCAGACCACCATAATGACGACAAGAATGGGGGGTCCTGGGGGTCCCTGAATGATTGGAAGCGGTGGTAAGAAGTGTGCACAACTACTCCATTTTAGTGGGACCGCTTTTCTGGACCTTTGATAGGGCTGCTTAAAAGACCCTGTCAGAACTGACGGCCACAATCGGCATTAAGGACTGTTTCACACTGCCAAGAAAATCGTGTGAGATTTGTGCGTTGCGAGACATACAAAACTTGCACGAATTGGAACCCCATTCTTTTGGGTCATGAACACACACATGATTTTTCATCTATTTTTTTTTTCCCACGGCGCGGAAAAGTTTTGCAGAATGTCCTATCTTTTGGAATGTTCCCTCGGAATGCATTGCCCAGCGTTTTCAAAGAGGCCTGCACAGAATCGCATGGTGTTCGGCGTGCACACAATTCCGATGTGAGGTTTACCCATTGAAAACAATGGGAAACGCTTCGTAATCCTCCGCCACTTCCCCAAGTGAAGCGCATTGGATTAAGACAAAACCGCCTCGAGTCCGTGGGGAAATTGCACATTGGCGAGCACTATATCAGTCCAGTTTCACGACCCGGTATCGTACTCGCCTGTGTGAAATTAGTATAACGCTTATCATGGCTCTTGCTGTAAGTTGCCAGCTGTAAAAGGCAGCTGACGCTCACAGCATATGTAGCCGGCTCTGCTCCCGAGTATACTCCATACACACACAGACACCCGGCATGCACCGCACATGTACGGCACATGTCGGACAGTGGTTAATCTCAAACTTTATACCTATTGCCAGTGATATAATTTGTCACATTTAAGGTTTTAACACTAAAAAAAGACAAATGGCCATTCAGTTCAGCCTGTTACCCTCCCAATGTTGATCCAGAAGAAGGCAAAAATAGTGAGTTAGATGGCGATTTTTCTCATTTAAGGTAAAAACTTCCTTCCTGACTCAGTCTGGCAATCGGAATAATCCCTGTATCAAACAACGCCTCTAAAGAAATCAGTGACTAGAGCATGTGGAGTCACTGTATGGCTCAAGAAAGGCATCCAGGCCCCTCTTAAACTATTATCAAATTCACCATCACCACGTCCTCAGGCAGAGAGTTCCAGTGTCTCACTGCTCTTACAGTAAAGAACCCCCCTCTGTGTTTGGTTTGCTTGTTCTGCCCCTTATGGATATACATTGTGTGTCATCTCCACCCCCTAAGAAAACAATTTTCAACTAGATTTTTAATTCAAGTGAACTGTCTGAATTGTTCTCAAATTCTCCCTCATTTCTCTTCTCAGGTCATGATGCATGTGTAGAGCTGCTGCTGGAACAAGAAGTATTTCAGAAAATGGAAGGAAATTCATTCAGTCCCCTGCATTGTGCAGTGTAAGAGAATCCACCCGTAGTAAGAACAGTACTAGTTGGCTGCACACATCAGTCCGTTTTTAACTATTTTTTTTCTCCTCTCTATTTAGCATAAATGACAATGAAGGTGCTGCAGAAATGTTAATAGACACATTAGGTACAAGCATTGTGAATGCAGTGGACTCCAAAGGAAGGTGTGTAGAGAAAAAAATATATTGTATACTTTTTGTAAAGACCGATACTGTAAAGGCCCATTTATACACAAAGGCAATCTTTCAAACAATTGAAAGATTGACAGCTTTAGTGATCATTTTGCACTTTATCAGCTTAATTTGCATGTAAAGGGCCCCCAGGAGCTTTTTGCAGAGCACAGCATGTGGTCTAAGCTCTGCACACAGCTCCATTGTTCTCACATGGGCTGTCAGCAGAATACAGTGTTCTCTCAGACTCCCATGGAGAACAGTGTGCGGTCCCCGTTATCTCCCTTTAGCTGAATGATGGATTTTAAGTGATGCCAGCGTTTACACGCAACGATTAAGGCTCATATCCCATTGTTTGAATGAATTCCGAGTGATGATCGTTGCGTGTCAATGGGCCTTTAGGGTTTATTCACACGTCGTGGTAAATTTGTGCTGCTGCTTTGTGGGTTTTTTTTAAAATTTTTTTAAGATCTCTACAAAAAACGTGACCTGCGAATAAACCTTTAAGGGTCCACATGTGGAATTCCAGCCTAAATGTGATTTATAGATGGTAAAGAAGGCATTAAATGTGTTATCCCAAAATTGAGTTTTATCACCTATTTATAGGATAAGTACTAAAAGTCCTCTGGGGGTTTCACTGCTGAGATCCTCACGGATCCCCCTCGGATAGGTGATGAAGGGCCATGTTGGCAGTGACCAATCTGTCTTGGTGACTGCGGCTTATTCTATAATATTCCTCTGCAGGACGCCTCTTCATGCTGCCGCCTTTACAGACCACGTTGAATGTCTGCAACTTTTGCTCAGCCATAACGCTCAAGTAAACGCTGTGGATTCTTCTGGAAAAACTCCACTAATGATGGCTGCTGAGAACGGGCAAACAAACGCAGTAGGTAAGCAATGCCTGCCATCAGACGGGTTACATATCTGGATGTCAAATATGCCTCTAAATCCACAAGCATTGTATTCGGTGGTCAATTATTTTTTAGCGGTTCCTACACCGTATGTTAAACATCGTCCCATAATGTACCTTCTGTGTTACCGCCACTTCAAGGTTCTCTATAGAACACAAGGGTTACCATTCAGACAACGTCTGTGACTTTAGATAGTCTGTGAAAGGGCCGCTGCACTTAATCCAACTAAACCCCCACCTGACTGACGAGGGAAAGAGTCCCCACATGTACTTTGTAGCAAAAATGTGTCTTCTCTTCCATATTGTTCATATTTAAAGATCTTTATTATTTAAAGATCTTTATTAAATGAGGCTAAGGCTGCACAGCCGCTTTTGGTCGCCTACGAGTAGGGACATTGAAAAACACATTGCATGCCGTGCGATGCCAGGTTTTCCATTGGAAGAATCGCTACTTCACAGAAATGATAGGAGACGTTATTGCCAGAAAAATCTGTCACATTAGTTTAAAGACGCTCGTTGGCGAACGGGATATCGCACGTGACCGTGTGGTGGTAGCCTAAGGCCTCAAATCCATGGGGAAATCAGGCCCGCCGCGGATTCTTCATGCAGAATCCCGCAGCGGGTCCCTCCTTTGCCGCGGACGTGAGGCTAAAAAGTAAGCATTACTTACCGGTCCTGATGCTGTGGATCTGTCCTCCATCGCGGCCGGATCTTCTTCTTTCTTCGGCTCGGCGGATGTGCTCGGCAGGAATTAAGTTGCGGATGTGCCGTGGTCCGGTCGACTTCCATAGGCTTTAATAGACCCGTACTAAAATGGAGCATGCTGCGGGTGTTTTCTCGCACACGCAATCTGCGCCTCAATGGAAAATGACATCCGCAGGTATTTAATTACCTGCGGGTGTCCAATGCATCACTATGGGGCGCGGATCACGAGTGCGGATGACCCACTGCAGATCTGTCCCCGTGGACATGAGGCCTAAGCCATGTTAGAATACTATACACAGTGCAACTGACAATTCCAACGCGTTTCTGGTGCAAAACGCGGTCTTATTTGTGAGTAAGGGTGTGTTCTGCGCCAGAAGCGCATTGGGATGTGGGTTGCGCTTTGTAATCTTTTAATGGCTGGTTAGGATATGCTACCACTGTTCCTACAACCTCTGGGATGCTCACTATTCTGAGAATGAGGGGAATGCAGCACTGATTTAGCACTGAGCCTTTCACGATTCGTGACGTCCTGGTCATCCATCGTGCATGGAGCTCGTGGGAATAGGGCTTGCCGTTCTGTGCGCAGTTAGGTGACTGGGACTCTTCGGTGCAAGGAAAACTTAGAAGGGTCCAGAGCGCTGAATTAGTGCTCTAAGCCTTCATTCTCAGGATGTGCCATCATTTCTGTCCATTATTGTAGCACCAACTCTCGTCAGTAGGTGTCACTAGACAGTATACATTTAGGCTTGGTTCAGTGGCACACTGCAGATCCAGTGACGGCTAATGTTCAACTTTTTAACAGTTATCAAGAAACTCTGTATAAAAATGGTGTCCCTAGTTTTCTTTCTTTCAATTAGATTAGGGGTTTAACCCGTTAAGGACTGGCCTTTTTTTTCATATTTTTTCCACCCCACTTTCTAAAAACCATAACTTTTATTTATCCATTGACGTCGCTGTCTGGGGGCTTGTTTTATGATAATTTAATCTCTTTTTTTCTCTATTTCAGAGGTGTTAGTTAGCAGCGCTAAAGCTGATCTAACTCTGCAAGATAACAATAAAAATACTGCACTACATTTGGCTTGCAGTAAGGTAGGTTGTAGTTGTGAAGAGCGTGCTCCCATTATGTAACAGACTATGTCGTTAAGTCACTGATTGCAATCTTTGAATTGCCTGAACACGCGCACGTGTTCGGCTGTGCTTGACAGCCCCACTAATTTGTAGGGTAGGTGGCTGTGCATGCACTGGCAACTCAAGGGTTAAGATTGGGTAATTGGGGCTCCTCTTGTTTTGTATATCTCTTGATTTTATAGCTTTTCTCATTATAGTCTATTTGCTTTTTGCTATAGAGAAACCATTCTCTTTTATTCCAATTACATGTGGCTAGTAGGAGCCTTATACTGGGTATATAAGTATTGGCACAGACCCCAAGATTTGAATTCGGGGCGCCTAAAATAGAGTATCCCGAAAAAAAAACTTGTAACTTCAGGTATTAATGTATTAAAATGTAATAATTACTAGAAATCTATCCTGGAAACTAGTGAACAGCGGCACAAATGCTGTTCTCCCAATGCATGCACCGTTGTCAAGTGGCAAGAACCTTTGCCGTTTTGTAGTAATGGGATAGTACAGTGCATTTTGTTTCCTCTTGTAGGGTCATGAAACTAGTGCCTTGTTAATACTAGAGCAAATTACTGACCGAAACCTCATCAATGCAACAAACGCAGCTTTGCAAACGTAAGTGAAATTCTTGCTATGGCTTGAGAACCTATTCCGTCAGTGCGGGCAACCAACATGACTCGTGCAGCGCTGACCTCAACACTTTTTACATGTCTAAGTCCTATTGGTATCACTTGCACGTCTTTTCCCCCACCCCACCCCCACCCCAGTCACATAAGTGAATCTGGAGATAAATCTGTATAAAATACACAATCTCTTGCAGACCTCTGCATGTAGCTGCTCGGAATGGGTTAACAGTTGTTGTCCAAGAACTTCTGGGGAAAGGAGCAAGTGTATTGGCAGTCGATGAAAATGGTATCTAATACAAAAGCACCACATTGTTTTTTTCTCTTACTTGCGCTCACACTCTTGTGCTTACCCCCTCTTTTTATGCTTGTCTCCCTCCCTCACACTCGCTGTGTCTTGCTTGCGCTTGACCTTTCGCGCTCACTTGCTGTGTCTGGCTTGCGCTCACTCTGTGTCTGGCTTGATCGTGTTCTGTGTCTTGCTCGTGCTTTGTGTGTATGTGTATATATATTAATGTTTGTATATAATGTATGTATTATATGATCTTTTCCCTTCCTTCCCACGTCTCCCGTGATACAGGCTACACACCAGCATTGGCATGTGCCCCGAATAAGGATGTGGCCGACTGTCTGGCCCTTATCTTGGCCACCATGATGCCGGTCTCATCATGCAGCACAATGCCATCCCTAACTTTAAATCACTACACCAATCCATCAAAAACTGTCACATTTGACTCTTTGCCTCTCACGAGAACCGAGCACAGTTCTTATTGCAGTTTCAACAATATCGGCAGGGAAGACGGATATCCGTACACAGAAGAAGACGAGCTCAATGACTCTGATTCCGAGACCTACTGAAGGGTCTTTACAACCAGCCCAGATTTTAAGTTCTTTTTTTTTTTCCAATCGTTCAACCTGAAATATAGTGTTTTCTTCCTGGTTCTGCCACAGCGGCCAGAAATTTAGAGGTTAAATTATCACAAAGTTTTTGTCTTTTTTTTTTTTTTTCTTCCTTTTTAAAAAAAAAAAAAATGATACACTGATTTGATGAATAACTTTTTGCAAATGTTTTAATCTGAACCCTTTTCGTTGGATAAGAATCCTTTCTACACCTGACTAAGTTGTCCTTCTACAGTTCGGGAACCTGTTGTGGGAGCGGAGGATCGGAGGACTTTCAGGCGGTCGTTGCTGTTTTATTTAAAGTTTTATTGTCTGTGTGGAGAGAATCTTTTATAATGCGGGGCGGAGCGGTGCGGTCAGCAGACTCCCTACTATTATTGTTGTACAGGAAACACTATAATAAACATTGTATAAAACAAAACCAATTTTGATGGCAATAAATTAATTTGGTACATCTGGCATCGTGTGGACATCAGTTTGCCAAAAGGACCAAATAACTTTTTTTTGTTTTTTTCTCTTTTTTTTTTGTTAATTTCTACAAATGGTTTTTGGATGTAAAATGACTGGAATCCGTTAATCTAGAACTGTGCATCTAATCTTTATTTTCTAGGTCTTGTTTCTTTCTGTTCATGCCGAGAAAATGTCCAGAATAGGATTTATTTTATTTTTTAACTTTTTTTTTTTTTTTTGTTTCCCCTTGTTTTTGCATAGCAAGAGCTGAACGGGATGATTTCTTCGATCGTTTCCTTGTTGTTCACTGTTTTTGAATTTGGATAATGTTGTCTGGGGAATCAATAATTGTTGTGTTTTTGTTTTTTTTCTGATTATGGCTTTTAAGTGGCACTCGTGGTATGTTCCCATGTATGAACACATGCGGCAGGATTCCTCATGTTCATTTGGTCTTAAGTTAAAATAAAATCTGAAAAAAAAATAATAAAAGATGAGTTGACTACTTAGAACGGGCATATAACGTTGGTCAGACGAGCGGGCTTTGGTTTTATCGTAATGTGAAGTTAGTTTTGAAGGCTAATAACCACTTGTTTTCTTGTTAATGACTGATTAGATGCCTCAGTTGGTCTTTATGGTCCATGTTCAGCATCTATCAATGCTCTTTTTTTTTTTTTTCGTTAATACTTTTTAGAAATAGTTTTTGTTTTTTAGATTTAGTTATACTTTTTACACTGTTAAATGTTGCATTGAAGGCAGTTGTGTGTAAGGGACAATTATACGAAGTCATGGCCTCCTCCCAAGGTCTACCGGACCAAACACTAGGACTCTGATTCGGTTCGTTTGAACTGTTGCTGGTCTGGGTCTTGCCCATTTACGTCCGGAATCTTTAGCCCAAGTTAGTGGTGGATCCAGCAGGAAGGAGAGCAGTACTGCATGGCTATTTTCATGTGGGGCGGATTGGCTGCGGAATTTCTGCAGGGCAGTTGGAAAACCGTTCTGAAATCCGCAAATCTGCTTGTTGCAGATTTCGTGCCGTTTTTCTTTGCAAATGGTGCTTTTTTTCTCATGAAGATTTTAGTGCAAATTTGATTTCCGTTCGTTTACTCAACAAAGTCATTGGACGACTGATGCAAATTAACATGTGGATCCACACTTAAACTAGCAATGCAACCAACCCTTGCAAAAACATTTGGAGATTTGGCTTTTATATGAACTCTTTGTTAAATTCTGCTGCAGAAAAGTCAATTATACGCTGTTTTTCCACAACATTAAAATCCACTCCACAAGCACAATTACTCAGCAGATATTTTACGTGTAGGCGAAAAATCACTATAACTCAATTTATCTGGGATTTCAAAACGTTGTGGATCGTACGCTGGGAATTTTGCAGCGGACTCTCGCGGCGTATCCGTTCCCGGGTAAAGATGGCCTAGAAGTCCTTCCGATATATTTCCCATTCCTTTTTGAATCAGTTCCTCAAAAACCTGTATGTGTGATTCCAATCTTATAGGAGCAATAACGTGATCCCATTACATCTGCGAGAAAATCTGGCTTTAAGCTTGGTGTCCTTTGTAGATTCGGCGCACTCCCTCACTTGGTGCGTTCTGTCCACAACATGACTCCAATCCGCAAGAGAATTTTTCCATCGTTAGTGAATGGGGCTTATAGCCTACTCACTGACATTGTGCAGTACATGGATGCAGAAGCTTGGTATGAAAAGGTGTGTGAAACTAGCCTAAGGGCTTGTTCACACTAGTGTTACATCTCAGGGATTTTCGGGTCTCTGTTATGTTTTTGGAAAAGTTTGGGGTTTTTTTCCCATTTTTTTAAAATTTGGTTTGGAAATACATTTTCAGTTCCAGTTTTTGCTTTCGTTTAGTTCGGTTTACGTTTTCTAAATGGAACAAGTAGCGCTGCAGACTGCAATTTAGGCCACGCTCTTTTTTTTTTTTCTTTGGTGTGTGTGAAGGCACACCCCTTTGTAGGACACAGCGACAAAAAGACCCAAAACAGTCTAAAACACATAGTAAATGTGGCACAAAGCATGTTTCGCAGTCTTCTGGGCACTTTGCTCCAGAAATCTCAAATTTTCAAGTTTTATTTCTGTTTTCATTCCATTTTTTCTGATCCGGGAAATAGAACCAGTCCGCATGTAAGAACGGCAGATTTTGGTGCAAATTTGTCTGCGGGAGACTTTTCCACTCGTTTGAAAGAACCCTAAAGCCGGCTTCACGCGCGCTAAAGCACAATTGTGCACGCCTTAGCGCAACTACATACTAAATGAGGCATTTCTTGCACGTATTAGCATATTTTAATGTACATTTTCTGCCCACATGGCATGTTCATGCGTGCACGCCAAACGCAAGCACCAATTACCATGGCTGAATAGTTCCAGATGTGTTCTCTTTCCAGCAGAATTACGCAAAGTTTCACGCATCTCTTTGCGTATCGCGCACGCACTTACGCACCCCCTATTGTCTTCTATGGAAACCTTTGGTGCGCAAATACAAAAAACATAGAACATGCCTTATTTTTTAGGCACGAACAAAATACGGAAATGTGAATGATTCCATTGAAATCAATTCATTGCGTATTGCACATACAAATACGCCCGTGTGAAGCCGGACTAAGGGGGCATTTATATGTTATTGCCAAATCGTGGTGGAGTTTTTTTTGTTTTTTTTTTGTTACGAAATCGCTTTAAAATATTGTGCTTTTTGTGAATTTGTGGCGAAACTGCAGCATTTTCCCATGATTTTGTGGTAACGGTGGCATGAAGAAAAACAGATTTTGAACACATGTGAATGCAATCTTAGGATATAGTCATGTGGCGTATTTGTTCTAGAAATGTTAACGACTGTCCTAATCATCGGACAGTCTAATGTTCATGCGGCGAAATACCACAGTGCTCAGATAAATGGATCTTCAGATACACAGAAACTTCTGCAACAAATCTGCTGGGTATGAATATACCCTATGGGTGCCTTTACACATGGCGGGAGCGCTGCAGATTATCTGCAGTAGAAAGTCCTGCTGCAAAATCCACAGCATTTCTGCTTCAAAGAACGTGTCAAAATCGGCACACCGCCAGTCCCAGCAGCGCAGCACGGACTGTCACCCTGCACAGGAGACTGAGTGCTGCTACCACTGGTCACATGATGCCATTCTTGCATCTCCTGACCAGCAGCGGCGGCGCTGCTCAGCCATGTGCTTTTGGGGACTAGCAACGCGCAGCATTCCTAGGTGAGACGGAGCGTTGAAGGCTGAAATTGGCTGTGCAAATGCTGCAGATTTTGCATTGAAATTTCCACTTTGGGGAATTTGCAGCATTTCGGCCACATGTGAACATACCACAATAGTAGCTTTTAAGGGCTGTTTAATAAGCACAATTATTTACATTTAGTAGAACACTTAACGTATACTACAATCTGAAGGCAGTCTGTCCTGACTACTGGTTTAGACTATACCAAACTATGACATTAGTTGGGAGCTTCATGGTATCCAGAGAAAGATGTCCTATTTGGTTTACAGCTGAGTAACAGCCCTGTACACAAACTGCTCGAATTACGACACAAGCCATCATGGTGGACTGATGTTTTCTAGACCACTAGATTTCTAATTGCTGCTAATTTAGAAAATATCTTCTCTCATTCATGTTCTAAGAACTTGAAGGCGTTGTCACCAGGTTCATAAAGCTTGACTTGGAGCTGATTCCCGGAGGCGGACTGTGCCCAACCTCTTCTGGCCCGCATCCTGCAGATAGGCAGCCCTCTCTCCCTTTGTGTCTAGGGAGAGAGCGGTCACTCTGCATGCATCGGGCGGGGAGAGGCCAACAAGGCCCACTTCCGTGACTCAGAACTCAAAATTCATGAACCCAGTGACACAATCCCTTTAAGGTCAAATTGTGTACACAAGTCTGGACTATTGGTCTTGACTATTGTCAAGCCAATTTCATTTGCAGGATTGTTGAAGGCTCCAGTGGTCTCCCACCCCCTGCCACAATTAGACAGATTTTTATGCTAGAAAATTCTTATTTCCCAAAATCACACTTGAGTGTACTGTATAGGGGTGTTGGATTTGGGGAGCAGGTCTGTCAAGGTCACAATTATTGAATGACAAAGCAGAACAGGATCAAAACAAATTGGAATTTTAGTACTTGACCCAGCAGAGAAATAATTTTATTAGGAGATGCTAGTAAACGGCAGCTCTCCAGTGTGAGGAACCTGGCAAATCAGCATATCTATGGTACATTTGTTCTGGTGAAGGATCCTGTTGAGCCCGCTCACCAGGCTCATGCTGTGCCCATACCCACGCGAGGCTCATGCTGTGCCCGTACCCAGGCCAGGCTTGTACACTGAACCCATGTGTATTCTGAAACTCTGCGATGTTTCTGTATAAACATACCTTGACACTTGGGTCGGAACACCGTTCCAAGTCTTGGAGTCATGCCCCGATCATCTAGAGTGGCGGTTACTTTCTCTGCTTTTGTATAAGAAGAGGGCTGTCACTCTGATGATCTAGGCAGGAGAGGCTGGCGCAGAAATCATGGGGCATATTTAGAGAGGAGTAATCCGCTCGGTTTCAGTTCACCTAAAATATGATTTAAGTAGAATTTTAGCAGCCTACCTCTTAAACCTCCTTAGTAGTTACTTAACCAGTTACATAACTGAACCCATAGTCATTCCCTTACTTGCACATACATGGAGCTAACTGCAACGTTGCCTTTTATTTTTTTCATTCAGAAGTTATATATACTCATTGACAAAAAAAAAAAAGTGCACCGACACAATGGACATACCCGCCCTTGTTCATGCTGCATGTGGTTTACGCAATGTGACCCTTTGGACAGTTTCATCTTAATTCGGCATTGATTACCAACAATTGATAAATTCTTGGACACATGTAGAATTTCAAAATTTTAGGCCACTTTTTTTTTTTTTTTAATGACTTTGTAAATTTGAGATGTTTTGCTGGTGGAATGAAACTGGGGGTGGAGGGTGGGCAGTGGAAGCAGTCGACTTCAAAAATGGTTATTTTATTTATTGTGTATTTATTTGTATTCGAAACAGAAAATGGAAAAAAAATGATCGAACTTAAAAAAAACAAAACCTGTAAATACGCAAAGCTTTGGGTTTTGCGGTCTGTTGCAAAATTTAAAATTTGAAAACCATTTATTACCTTCTAATTGAAACCCTTTTACAGAAAGTGTATTTAATGCCTTTTTGAACTAATTGCGTTTTTTTTTAGTTTTTCAGTTTATCCTAAAAGTTTTATTCCAGGCCAATCATAAACATACAAACTTTGTTTCCCTTTTTTTTTTCTTTTTCTGTAATGTGAAACTGGAAAACTTTTACATTGTAATTAATGATCTGCTGGTTTTATGAACAGAATGTGACAGTATTTTGATCTATTTGAACATTTTGTGAAGGTTTTTTCTTTCTTTTTTTTTTTTTTTCTTAAAGACAATATCGGCATGTACATAGAAATAGTGACTGCTTGGATACTGTATTTACCTGCACTCTTTCAGTACATTTGAAATTCCTGTATATTTTATGGAGTATAATAAAATGTGAGTTATGTTTAATTAAGGTTTGATTCCCTGGTGATTATATTTTATAGAAAGGTGTTTTTTGGGTGTGTTTTTTTTTTTTTTTTTTTTTTTTTTGTAAATCTACAGAAAGTGGGAGTAATTAGTAACTTATGTGCGCCTCCCTTTTTCATCACTTGTGCATTCTTTACTCTTTCACTTTAGCTACAGTATGATTTAGTAGAATTTTGGCATTCTACTTTCAACCTCTTTGGTTGGTACTTCACCAAAATAATAAAATTACACTTGATCCATAGTCATGCCCTTATTTGGACCACAACGTCACCATTTTTTTTCCCCGCTTGCAGTCAGATGTTATATAGATCTTGGTGAATTTTCTTTGTCAACGATAGAAATGTCGGATTGCTCCAAAGCTCAGCATGAAGTTATGTCGGAGGCAGATATGGAAATGATTACAGTTGGGTTCTTACTAGACACGGGCTCTTGCCACCAGAAACCGTGAGGGGCTTCCTCCATTGCCCTATAAAAAGGCTACTTTTCTGTAGTGTATATCTTGTTGAGAGATCGTCGACTGCTATACATGCTGCGACACTCAGACATTTTGGCCAATTAATAGACTTTGAGAAGGCACGCATCATTGGAATGATAGAAGCTGGATGGGCGTTTCAACAAATTAGCCGCCTCCTAGGCCATTCTGACCAAGCTGTTAGGAGTTGTTTCGACTAGTTGGTTATGTGAGGGCACGCACATACTGCAAACAGACTCCGAACGCCCAAGACAGACCACCAGTAGAGAGGATTGTTTGATCTGCCAACAAGCAAGAGCAGATAAAGTAGTTTCGTTATCCACCATCCAGGCACAGGTGGCACCTTCATTACAGTCCCCTGTCTCTGCCTGGACTGTTTTCAGGCGCTTAGCAGAAGGAAATTTGGTATCACTATCTTCATTACCTATCCTGCAATTAACATCTCGACCCCATTGCCTTCGTTTGCAGTGGTGGTGTGAACAAGAAACCTGGACTGCTACAAACTGGAACTGTATTATATTTAGCGACAATTCCAAGTTCTGCTTGGTAGACGACGGTTGTGTTTAGAGTATGGAGGCCCCTTGGTGAGTGCTTCAAATCCTGCCCTTGCTGCGGAGCAACACACTGCCCCAACTGCTGGTGTGATGATCTGTGGAGCCATCAAATGCATCAGTCACCCCAATTAGTGATTGAGCGCCACAAACATCTCAATGATTATGTTCTGGAAATTCTACAGCCGTGTGTAGCCTCTCGTGGCAGGACTTCCGCAGGTATCTTACAGCAGGATAACTTGGCAAGGATTTCCTAGGAATGCCTACCTAGGTTACCACACCTCCTTGGCCTGCCCAGTGGGCAGATTTATTGCCGATCAAGCATTAATGCTGTCAGCTGGGACATCTGCTACGGCAGCCTATAAGTATGCAGGATCTAGTGGCTCAATTGCAATATCTGTGAGGAAATGTGCCATTGAATAATATATGGAGCCTGCATGCCTCTATGGCCTACTGTATCTCATCATGTATCCGGGCTAGATGCGGCCCAATGGGGTACTAGAGTCTCGTTTTTGAATTATACAGCTTTCCCTAATAAATGTATCCTTTAGCTCTAATATTGTAATGACATTCACACATATAAACCGCTTATATATAGCTTCATTATATTCTCACACACTAAGTTTCATTTGATTCCAACAACTACATTATTTTTTTCAGTCTGTGTATGAATGAATGTCAAAGTACAGTATTTTACAAGCAGTTTTTTCCCCCAAAGTGGATTATTAGAGCTTGTTTCTCAGCTGCCATTTATTACGTTTTGTTTTTTTATATGACAACATGCTGTGGGATAGGTGTGGTGTTTTTCTTGTTTTTTGGGGTTTTTTTGTTCTCATTAAATAGATAAAAAGAATTGTCAAATGAATTTAGACAATGTGTTTGACACCTTCCCTCCTCCTTGCTGTAGATATGCATTGTAATTGCTGATGCCCTGTGCCTCCAGGGCATGTCTATACAGTTCTTTAATGGAACATTGCACTACACCGCACTCTGCCATTAAAGAGATTGGCTTGACACTGTAACAGCCCAACGCTCATGAGGTGAGAGGTAGCTGAAGTCCTCACCGCCTTGTCACAGAACAATACAGAGCCCCATAAGTGGGAAGCTTCCTTTCTGCCTTCAGGCACTTGATATGGAAGTTTTGATTTTAATATAAGCTGACGGGTTTTTTTTTAGTGTGGCTGACTGCCTCATGTCTATGGGGGCAACCTAGTTATCCTCTGAGGACCAACTACATCAGTTGTACAGTTGCACGAAAAAGTGAACCCTTTGTAATATACTGTATAACAGGAAGCAGCTGTATAATTCTTGTCCATCATCCAACAATCCTCAAACAGAAAAAAAAGACCAGATCCAAAATCGGGATGAAGAAAAATCCAGACTTTATTGCAGCATAACTACAATCTCCTTGAAACAAAAGCAGAACCAACTTCTTAAGTGTTTCAGGTGCCTCTCCTTAATCATAGCTGAGCTGTTGTCTTAAATGGACTGACATAATGCCACAATGAAATGCCGATCATCTTTTATCCTGATGCTGGATTACGTCTTCAACCCTTTTTGGAATTGGCTCTATTTCTGCATTGGTTAATGAAATGTAGTCTGATTGTGCTTGACTATTATTCTGACTTGGATAACAATGTAAATTAATAACAAACAAATAACTTGACGGTTCATTCCTTTTATTAGAGCATGTTACATGTCCGCAGTGCAGGGAGAAAAGGTGACAGTCGTTGAATGTAGTAACCTGTAAATCCTGCTTTAGCAGCAATCGCCCCAATTAAACGTTTCCTGGAGCTGCAAATAAGACTTATAAAATTCTTGAGAGTGATTTGTGGATATTCATTGCTGTAAATGTTTCATTTTATCCCTACTTCTAGGATGTAATGTGTGCACGGCCTTCTTCAGGTCTACCACAGCACCTGAGTTACGTTGAGGTCAGGCCTTGCATCATTCTCTTGTTGCATCACCCAGTGTCTCTTCAGCTTGAGGTGTGTTTTCCGGTTAAATGTTTTAATACATCCTAAAAATTGTCATTCTGACAAGGATCACAAGATGCCAAGGCCCTGAGGCAGAAATGCAGCCTCAGATCATGGTGCTCCCTCCATCATGTTTCACAGTTGAAATGAGATTTTGGTGTTTACGGTTTTGCTAAAAAAAAATATGCAGTTGTCTCATTTGTCCGGCAAAGCATTGTGGAATATCCGGGTGGTCACAGACAAACTTAAAGCAAGCTGCAATTTTTTTTCTTGTCTGTATCATAGGGGGACACAGCTAAGGACTGTGGGTATAGTTTCTGCCACTAGGAGACAACACTAAGCAGAAAAGTGTTAACGTTACTACCTATATCCCTTTTGCAGGCACCAAGCCACTCCGTTTAAGTTTAGAGACTGTAGGAGGCAGACCTCTTCAATCAACGGTCTTCAAGACCACATGGATGTGGGCATCACAGGTCAGGCAGGACTCTCCCTGTTCCCCCACAAGGAGGGCAGATGGCACATTGTGTGTCCCCCTCCAAGAACAAAAGGAGTCACATCAACTCTGCTTGACAGGGCAGGCTAGACAGGTCCTAGTGGTGGGGGCTCAATTCTAAGGGGGACAGATAGGGCAATCTGCGATAAAGACCGGGATCATCGAACGGTGTGTTGTCTTCCTGGTGCTCGAGTTCGACACATCGCCGATCGGATTGACAGATTACTGGGAGGGGCTGGTGAGGATCCAGCGGTCATGGTGCACGTTGGCACAAATGAACAAATTAGAGGTCAATGGAGGGCCCTCAAAAATGATTTTAGGGACCTAGGGTCCAAGCTTAGGGCGAGGACCTCCAGGGTAGTTTTCTCGGAAATACTACCTGCACCTAAAGCCACGCTAGAAAGGCAGCAGGATCTTGGGGGAGGTAAACAAGTGGCTTCGAAGTTGGTGTAAGAAGGACAGATTTGGGTTCCTGGAGAACTGGGCTGACTTTGCTGTCGGCTACAGGTTCTACTGTAGGGACGGGCTGCATCTTAATGGGGAGGGTGCAGCTGTGCTGGGGGAGAAGATGGCTAGAAGGCTGGAGGAGTATTTAAACTAGGGACTGGGGGGGGGGGGAGGGCAAAATGAGAAATAGTGAGGTAGCCAGTGTAGCTAGCGACCTGGGTCTAAGCAAGGGGAATCGGGGTCGATCAGGAGATGGGGTTAGTACAGTTAGAACTGTTAGATCAGCCATTAGTAGGAATAGCAACAAAACGAATCTAAACAAAAAAAGCTATATAAATTGTATGACCATGAATGCAAGGAGTCTGATTGGTAAAGTGGGTGAGCTTGAAGTGAGAATGACTGATGAAAATTATGATATAGTCGGAATAATGGAAACATGGCTTGATAAGTGCGATTGGGCGGCGAATTTACAGAGGTACAATCTCTTCAGAAGAGACCGAAGGAACCAGAAAGGGGGAGGGGTATGTCTGTACGTTAAATTGTACTTAAAGCCGAGACTACGGGAGGATATAGGAGTAGGAGGTGAACAGGTGGAATCTCTGTGGGTAGAAAGAAAGGGAGAAAAAAAAAATAACCATCTTGATGGGGGTTTTCTGTAGACCACCAAAAGCAACAGAAGAAACTGAAAATGTACTATTAAGGCAGATAGAAGAAGTGTCAAACCGCAACGAAGTAATTATCATGGGGGACTTTAATTATCCAGCTATAACATGGGAAAATGAAACCTGCAAATCTCACAGGGGTGATAAGTTCTTGAGAGTGATTAAAGATAATTACCTGAACCAACTTGTACAGGAACCAACAAGAGGGAGGGCCATTCTGGACCTAGTACTAACTAACAAACCGGACCGAATAAAGGGGGGTACAGGTTGAAGGGCACTTGGGGAACAGTGACCACAATATAATCAACTTCCAGCTGTCATTCAATAAGAAGTCTTATCAGGGAGCGACAAAGAAACTAAACTTTGGTAAAGCAAAATTTGATCAGCTCAGAGCTACTATCGGTAACATTAATTGGGACGACATCCTCAAAAGTATCAGTACAGAGGATAAATGGGAAAAGTTTAAAAGGATCCTAATCACCTCATGTGAGCAGTTCATTCCCTTTAAAAATAAAAGAATCTCAACTAAAAGGAAACCAATGTGGCTCAACAAGACGGTAAGAGGGGCAATAAACGAAAAAAGGAAAGCGTTCAAACTACTAAAGCAACAAGGCAGCGAAGAAGCGCTAAAATCGTATAGGGAAAAACAAAATATGCAAAGATAGGATCAAAATTGCCAAGGAGGAGGCACAAAGACTGATCGCCAAAGAACGCAAAAACAACCCGAAACTATTTTTCAGCTATATTAACAGCAAAAGGATTTGCAGGGAGAGCGCTGGCCCTTTAACAAATAATGCAGGAGAAATTATTGAAGAAAATAGTTTCTTTTCAAGCGTATTCACTAACGGAAAGAAAATGCCACACGAGATGCAGGGGAATAAAATGAACCCCTCACAAACTATGTCATTCCTAACGCAAGAGGAAGTGCAGAACCGATTAAAGAAGATTAAAATCAATAAATTGCCAGGCCCAGATGGAATACACCCAAGGATACTAAGGGAACTAAGTGATGAGATAGCTAGGCCGCTATATCTAATAATTCTAGACACTATCAAGACCGGTGTAGTACCATTGGATTGGCGCATTGCCAACGTGGTTCCAATTTACAAAAAGGGGACCAAAAGTGAGCCTGGTGACTACAGGCCAGTAAGTCTCACTTCAGTAACGGGAAAAATTTTCGAGGGGATTCTGAGAGACGCCATTAATGAGTACCTCAAGGAGAACAAGGGAATAACTCCTCACCAGCATAGATTCATGAAGGGTCGCTCATGTCAGACAAATCTGATCAGTTTCTACGATGAAGTAAGCTCTAGGCTGGACCTGGGAGAATCTATTGATCTCGTATATCTGGACTTCTCTAAAGCATTTGATACCGTGCCACATAATAGGCTAATATACAAAATGAGACAGCTGCCTGGTAGGAACTATTAGGGGTTGATCCAGGGAACAGTCTGATTGCCATTAGGGAGTCAGGAATTTTCCCCCCAAAATGGCTAATTGGCTTCTGCTCTTGGGGGTTTTTTTGCCTTCCTCTGGATCAACAACACAGGAGGATAGACAGGCTGGATTAGATGGACATTGTCTTCATTTGGCCTTACGAACTATGTTACTATGACAGTGACCCGCCAGCCATAGGGTTCCCCATCCTGGAGCATTCCTATTCTCTCCACAGGACCGCGAGTAGATGGGGGTTCCCTTCTGGATATGAGGAAACATTCCTCAGCATCATTACACCCGGCAGAGTAGGTGAGTATCTCTCACTTCTCTGCCCTGCTCCTGTAACAGGAGCCCCCTCCTCTGCTGGCCATGCGGCTTTGTATTTCCGGCTATAATGTAGTTATTGTTTCTGACGCCGGCCTCCATGCAGTTTTACTTTTGTTGACTGTTGCAATGCGGTCTAGTTTCTGCCACCGAGCAGCCTGTGTTTCTGTCGCTGGCCGACATGACAGACGGCCTGCTTGCCTCCCCCAGCTGTCACGCGCTTGTAGGCCCTGCTGTGGCCTGCTTGTTTTCATGCTGCCGCGCATGTAGGCCCCAATGTGGCCTGTGTTTTTGTATCGCCACACGTGTAGATCCTGATGTGGCTCGTGATGCGGCCGGGCCCCCATCTGTAGGCGGTAGCTCTAATTGAGCCCCCAGCTCAAGGTCTACACCATGGAGGACTACTGTCCAATCTCTGCACAGCACACACTCCCTTTTCAAATACTGTTGGCCCGCCTCCACCCTGACCTAACAACCTCAGCATTAATCCGGGCTCGGTGACCTGTGGTTTCTACCATACTGGAAAGAGTACTATGCACAGGAATTCTGTGGAGACATTGCTCCTCCTATCCGCTCCGGACTGGGTCAGCCTTTCTTAATGACTAGCTCCCCTATTATTGCCCCTCCTGCAGTTCCATGCAGGCAGTCTTAGTGCAATGTCTGATTCCAGAATAAAACTCGGACTGGGGCCGGCCAGAGCCACATACTATGTGCATACTCGCCACAATATGAGATTTACGTCCGGTCAGTATATCTCATCTTAGGAACAATCTTGTTCTAACTATTTCTAAGCATTAACCCAGGCTTGCTGAGATCTGTAGTACCACACGTTTTCACCCAATCCGAGCTGGGTTTTTTGCTGTACTATTATTTTTTCTCAAAGATATTTAATATCTTTTATTTATTTTTTTCTGCCGCCATCTTCTGAGCGCAACAGGTTTTTTATTTTTCCATTGACTTAGTTGTGTAAGGGCTTATTTTTTTCAGGTTGTCCTGTAGTTTGGTTTGTTACCATTTTGGAATACATACGACTTTTTGATCGCTTTTTATTGCATTTTTTTCTTGAAAACAGGGTGACCAAAAAAGCACATTTCGGGCGTTCTTTATTTTGTTTTTCTGAGAACATTCACCATGCGTAGTAAATACGCTGCTTTGATCAGATGCTTATGGACGCAGAGATACTAAATGTATTTAGTATCCTTTATTTAGATTCTTTTATTATAAATATGGCAAAAGTGTTTTTTCTTTGTACTTTTATCACTTTTTTCTTTTTATTTTAGTTAAACTTTATTGATTTTATTAACTTTTTTTTCTTAGTCCCCAGAGGGGACAACAAGTTTCAATGCTTTGATCACGCCAGCAGTATGATGTAATACCATAGAATTACATCAAGCCACCAAATGGCATAGCTTGATAAGCATTCTGCCGAGACAGCTCTGGGGGCTTCCAGAAGGCAGCTGCCTGCCATGCCGCCTGCACGGCTCCCTGCGATCTCAATTGGGGGGGGGGGCATATGAGACCCCTGAACATTGTTCGGGGGATTTAATGCTGCTGTCAGAATTGACAGCGACATTTAAATGATTAACAGATCTAATCAGCTGCGCGGCTTATCGGAGCTGTTGCCGCCGGGTGTCAGCTGTAAGAAACAGCCAGCGCACGCGTTGTATTGAGGTAGATCGCCATGCGATCTCCCTTCGAACATACCCCAACGCTGCAGGATGTAACTTTACGTCCTATAGCGTTAAGGGGTTAGCTAAGCAATTACACTCAGAAGTTTTTTTCTATGTCTTCTCTGGAAGAAATGAATAGGGAAAACTTACCGCATAAGGCAGACTCTTAGCCTGGGCATTAGTGGCATCCATGAACACAGTCCCTAGGATTAAAATCCCAGGATGCAAATGCCATTGCAAGGAATCCTTAACAGGATTTCCTTTTGATTGGTTCAGGTTCTCTGGAACCAGCAACGATGAAAGCCACTGGTGGTAAGAGTTTTCTTTTACCGTATAACTGATCCAGTCTTTGGACTGCGCCTTAGATAGCTCCGTACTGGATACAAACAGCTTCAATTAGAAGTTTGCTGCGATCCTTCTGCACTATTCTTTCCTGCAATATTGCTTACAGTGGACCGTTAAATAGTATACACTTAGGCCTCATGTCCACGGGATAATTGTTATTTAAAATCTGCAGCGTTTTTCCAACACGCGGCTCCGCGCCCCATAGGGATGCATTGGACACTAGCAGGTAGTTAAATACCTGCGGATGTCATTTTCCCTTCAGGCACGGATTGCATGTGCCGGGGAAAAAAACGCGACATGCTCCATTTCCGTGCGGGTCTCTCGCGGGGACGGCTCCCGCAGGCTTCTATTGAGGCCTATGGAAGCCGTCCGGATCCATGGTACACCTGCACCTGAATGTTTGCTCTCCGCGCGCAGGAGTTAAAAAAAAAAAAAAATGGAGTGCCCGCCGCATGCGCATGGCACACTGTCGGAGGGCCAAGCACATCCGCCGGGCCAAAGAAAGGTCAGGCTGTGACGAAGGGCCAGGTCCGCAGCGTCCGGACAGGTAAGTAAATTTTTTTTAGCATCATGTTCACGGGAAAGGAGGGACCCGCTCAGGGATTCTCCATGAAGAATCCGCGGCGGGCCTGATTTTCCCCGTGGACATGATGCCTTATACTGCTCCTTTTTTCCTACACTAGATGTTTCTACAGAGACCATGAAGCTTCACTGTCGGCCTTTTGCGTGACCTTTTGTAACACCAAATTTTCATGCGGCTATTTAGAATCCTGCTGTTAAAATGACATCTTGGTGAAAGTCCGACCCTACTAGACAACCCAGATTGTTGCCGTTTACAAGACTAGAGTTCTTCAGGAACACGTAGGCTTCATGCAAAAGATGACTACTGTGACCATTGTTGCAGTATGGGTGCTAGTGCTGATGGTCTTCTCAAGGCCTGTTTCTCTTTCTCCCATTCTCACTAGCAGCCTCCCTATTCGCACATTCTCTCACACAAATCTGTGAACTATAAATGTTCATAGACTTGACTAGCTTGATAACTTCAGCTCTCCTTCGCTGGTAGCTGTAGCTCCCATGCATCCATCGGGGATGCTTCCTCCTAATCTTTTAAGAGCGATACTGTTGACTACGACAGCCTGTCCGGCTGAAGAATCGCTTGGCACAAGTCCCTTAGACCTGAAAAGGGGACCTTCAAACAATATGGATTTTCAAGCCCTTTTCCTGTCTCTGCATCTTTTAGTACCAGGGGAGAGGGCTACCTTTCAGTTTAAACTAACAATACAAGGGACGTAGTGTACAGGGATTGTCTGAGGTCATGAGGTACGCAGCAGAGTATCAGTTCAAGTGATCTAGTACTCCACATTCTGTGGGTAGACAGCTGGATATTAGACTTTCTTTAAATGCAGTTGACCCGGGGAAACAAGAACCTCTCCCCGCAGGCCTTCAAGCAATTGTCAACATCGGACAGCAACCAGACACCGACCTCATGCCATCTGGAATTAATCAACTGCCATCTTCAAGGCGGGAGTGTGAAGGCAGTGTTTAAAGCCTGGGAAACTTTGGAACTTGTCGTTCAACCAGATCGAATATGAAGTTGATCCTCTAGCTCTTTGAAGGATTAGCTCCCATATGTATATATATTTTCTTCCCATTGCCTGCTGGCCTCAGGACCAGCTTGGGTACCCTTCTACCGGGAATCACTCACATTATGCCACCACATCACTTTCCTGTCCCTTCTGGAAATGTATTCGTACGGAATGTGTTACAGGCAAATTTTTCTTGAGCCCTGAAGTGGCATCCCAGCTCGCCTTGCTTGGGAACATGGCATTTTTAATAAAGCTTCCCTATATCTGCCGACTTTCAGAGCTGGCAGCTGTATTGATCAAACCTTCCTTTGGCCATTTTTTTCACCAGGATATGGTCACCCTATGACCTGTTTCATCTTACCTACCTAAATGTGGTATCAGGATCCACATCAATGAAGGTTTACCCTTCTATCTATAGTGACTCATCCCAAGGGACACACCTGTCACAAGCGAGCTCTGTACGAATTTGTGGACTTACCTCTCTGAAATGGCATTCTTCAGACGCTCTAGCTCTGTGCTTTTAATCCTGACAACCCAAGCTGTGTTCTTGGATTTCCGAGGTGGGCTCCTTGCACTGACTCCGAGCCGCAGCAGTAGAGGTTTACCGTGCCTAGGACATCATATCTGCAGGCTGTGTTACGGCACATTACTCGGCAGTGGGTGTTTCGTCAGTAGCTCTCACCCGTAGGGTGGCTGGGACTGTTACATGGAACCCTTTATACTCCTCCTCTAGCATACTTGATGTATAGGCATCCATTAGTGCTAGTCGCAGTTAAAGAGATAACGCTTTCTTTACCGCATGTGTCGTCTTATATTTTCCCACCGCCGAGGGACTGCTCTGGAACGCCCCACAGTCTTTAGCTGTGACCCCCAATAAAACAGACAAGAAAACAAGATTTTTGTACTTGCCGTAAGATCATTTTTGTCCTGTTCATTGGGGACACCGCACGCTCCCATTTTGTTATTAGGACTGTAACATATACTCCTCTTGGTTGGAGTGTTCCCTGTGCAGTCACACATGGTGTACGAATGAGTTACAGTTCTTGAGCATTGTTATTTATTAACTATTGATGTCATATCCTACTTGGCTGCTCCTACTGCTTGCATACAAACTGAGTGGCTTGGTCCATGCAGGAGGGGTATAGCTAGTAGGATGAGTTAGCACTTTTCTGTTTAGTGTCTCTTATGTACCTCCTAGTGGCAGAAGCTATACCCACAGTCTTTAGCTGCGTCCCACAATAAACAGGATGAGAAAGAGATTTTACGATAGGTACAAAAATCTTGTTTTCTTGTCTTTTATTGGGGGACACAGCTAAAGACTGTGGGGCATTCCAGAGCAGTCCCTCGGTGGTGGGAAAATATAAGATGATACATGCGGTAAAGAAAGCTTTATCTCTTTAACTGCGACTAGAGAGAGATTTTTGCAGCTCATAGCTATCCAAGCATGCTTGCTAATCTCTAAGTCAGTTACTCGAGCGAGCCTCGCTCTTCTCGAGTAACTGCATTCTTGTCCGAGTGTGCTCTCTCTCCCCCCTACACCCCCGCTCCCGCCGCCTCCCCCAAACACACTCGGATAAGAATGCAGTTACTTGAGAAGAGCGAGGCTCGCTCGAATAACTGACTTATCCGAGCGTGCTTGCTCATTTCTATTCATAGGGTATTCAGTAGGTCTTTTTCTGTAAGCCTTGTGGGTTTTTTTTCCACCCTCACCTCTTTCAGGATTGCCCATTTTGTTTTTGCAGTAATCTTAACAGGAGTCCCACGCCTACTGAGAACAGCAACAGTCTTGAATTTTCTCCATTTGTAATTTGTCTAATTACGTACACCCAGGTCTCTAGCCATTCTTTTGTATTCTTCAGAGAGTTATGGTTTACACTAACCAGTCTTTCTTGAAATATAGATTTGTCAGTCACTAGGCTTTGTGTGCTTTTATTTAATGAGCAAAGCACCTGCAAAACAGTTTTAAACGCATTTCATTAATTCACACACTCATTGCTAATTTGCTCTTGCAGAAGGCAATAGCCGAAAGATTCGCTTACTGCACTGTGGATGTTCACTCAATGTGCTTAATACATCAATGGTATAACTGCCTATTACTTTAGACACAATTATCGAGCTATGTTGAAAGAGAAGGAAAAAGTTATGACAAAAGAGAGGAAAAGTAAAAAAAAAAATGAAGGGGTCAGCAAGATTTAATGGCAAAGGGTGAGATTTCTTTAAAGGGAACTCCTCTGCCAATGCTGTTAAATAAACAAATATGTAACTTGTGATATTTGACTAACATCTGATGCACATATCAAAATAATGACTCAGGAGCTTCATGCACACTGCATATTTTTCTAGATTGTATTTGGCAAACAGTTGTACTACCCTGCGTGTATCTAAGAATATAAACAAAAAGTCAGCCTTCATAAGAACACCTCCACATGGCCCAGGACTGCCAAATCCCATAGTGCGTGTACACCCCACACAGATAACAGCACAAGCCAATTACATATGTGCTGAGGAGTTCTAGAAGTCATACGTGAACGTACTGCACTAGTAAATCACGTGGATCCTTGTCTCTACTTTTATTTAAAAGACATTATCCTAACATCTCTAGCGGATGATTTCATACATAAGATTTTGGGCCAGTTTTTGCAGTCCAAGTCAGATATAGATTCAAAGAGAATAGGACATATAAAAAGAAAAAACTCATACTTTTCTGCTGATTCACTTGTGTTTTTTGCTCCGAAAAGTGCCACAAAAAAGTTTGTGAAACCACCTAAAGCTTACAATCATTAGATGGCAGAATGGGCAATCCAGCGTGTCTGACCATGTGACTGCCCACTGCCATACTAAAAAAAAAATTTCTCAGCCATCTCCAGTGTAACCAAGGCTATGTTCACACTCGCGTTAGTGATTCTGGTTTTCTGCTCTGTTGTGGGTGGAGGGGAAGATAAATGGAATCTCCTGCCTGAAAGTTGAGCCATATACCATTTTATTGGATGAAAAGTCCTAAATGCAGGACATTTTCTGCTGGCATTTCATGTTGGATCTGCAACGGAGCCTCTGAATGCAGGTGTAAATGAGTTATTACACAGTCAGCCGAGCATAGTTTTCTCATGTGTATCTACCAAAGAGCGAGGTATTCACTCTGCTCTCTCAAGAAGAACCAACCCAACCAGCTGTGCATTCTGCTGTCCCGTATCTAACACAACTGGGCAGACGAAACCCAACCAACGCATGAAGAAAGTCTGGAGCTACAGGACAACCGCTGGTAAAGTGTGTGTTCTTGGTCTCTGTACGTTGGAGGCGGATATTAGACCCATAGAAGACTCTCAGTGGAGCAAAATAGTGCAGATGACCCTCAAATTATCCCTGAGTGACTCGGACAGATTGTCATAATTATACTTACTGCCTAGAGTGTACCGTACTCCCTCTTTCCTACATAAAATAGGGGTGAGGGACTGCCCTCTATGTATGCAATGTAAATGTCCAAAACTACATAGATATTGGACTGAGGTGCACTCTGATCAATGTGGTGTATGGTGTCAACCTGTATCCCACACCACTGGTATGTATCCTTGGATATATAAATGATTTACCAGTGGAAGAGCAAGAACAGACAGCGATAGCGAGACTCCTATATATTGCCAGGAAGCTGATAGCACAGCATTGGTTAGATGAGTGCCCCCCCACAATAGGAGAATTTATAAATAAAGTTAACAGATTATTGCCATGGGAAGAAAGGATATACCTCAAAAGTAAAGCAGGCCCCAAATATAATAAGCTATGGTTGAGTACTCCAGGATTGGCGCTGCTCAATTAACTTAGTAGTATCCCATTGGAATGATTGTCACAAAAATATAAGGAAAATAGGCAGTTTGAGGGGAATGCTAAATGACTTGGAGAGGAATTTTCTCTAGGCCACCAAATATAACAGAATCCACTGAAAATCCATTACTAAGGCAAAAAGATGAGGCAAATCATAATAAAGTATTTACTATGGGGGACTTGTAGCTGAAACAGCAAATCTCATAAAAGGTAAAGCTTTCTATCAATCACTAAAAATAAAGTGGATTATACCCACCTGATAATCAGGTTTCCAGTAGTCTCCACGACAGCACCAATGAGATTGCCTCCTCCTGGTAGGACAGGAACATACTGAGAGGTTAAAAGCTCCCCCCCTTCCCCACTTTCCTCAGTGGATTCTAACGAATTGCCGGGGCAGGAGCTAAACTTAAATTTCTTCCCCTAACCGGGGTTTTTTTATTTTTAAATTTATTATTTTATTTTTATAGGGCGGGAAAGGTACGGGTGCTGTCGTGGAGACTACTGAAAACCTGATTATCAGGTGGGTATAATCCACTTTTTCCCCCAGTCGTCTCCACGACAGCACCAATGAGACGTACCAACTAAAGTTTATTAGGGTGGGATCGCTGCCGAGAGGACTTTGCGGCCGAAGGCCATGTCCTCGTCCTGCTGCACTTTTACCCTATAGTGTTTAGTAAACGTGTGGGGTTTTTTCCAGACTGCGGCCTTGCAAATTTGCTCGACCGAGGCTGAACTGTGTTCGGCCCATGAGGACGCTACTGCCCTTGTGGAATGGGCTTTAAGCGCTAACGGGATCTCCTTCCCGAGGGCTTTATAGGATTCTATGATGGCCAGGCGGATCCACCTGGCTATGGAACTTTTCGCTGCTTTGCTACCCTTATTTGGGCCACTGAACTGGACGAACAGGTTGTCGTCCCGCCTCCAGTGGCTCGTTGTATCTATGTAGGTTAGGACTGCTCTCTTAACGTCCAGGCAGCTTAGGGTTCTTTCCTCCTCGTTTTTTGGGTTGCTGAAGAATGAGGGGATTATTATATCCTGGGACCTATGAAAATCTGACACTACTTTCGGCATAAAGGCCGGGTCTGTTTTAAATATTAGTTTGGTGTCTGCAATTTTCATAAACGGGTGGCGGATGGACAAGGCCTGTAGTTCGCTAACCCGTCTTGCGGATGTAATGGCTACTAGGAAGATGGTCTTGATTGTAAGCATTCTTATAGGTAGCGCCTCGATCGGTTCGAATGGTACCGCTGTCATGGCCCCTAGAACCCAATTAAGGTTCCAGTCTGGGAACAGGTTTATGGGCCTAGGGCGTAATCTAGCTGCTGCTGTTAGGAACCTGTGGACCCATCTATCGTCTGCGAATTTTGTGTCGCAGATAGCGCTAAGGGCTGAAACTTGGACTTTTAGGGTGCTCGGGGAGAGGCCCATCTCTAAGCCCTCCTGCAGGAATTCTAAAATTAGCGGAGTGTCGGGGATAGAATCCCCGCGATCCCTTCCCTGTCTCCATGAGGAAAACTTTCTCCAGACCTTCTGGTAGATCAGGTGGGTCGTCTTTTTCCTACTGGACATTAGGGTTTCTACTACTTTCTCTGAGAATCCTTTCTTTCTTAGCGAGGATTCCTCAAGAGCCATGCCGTTAAATGGAGTTTGTCTAGGCCGGGGTGGTTCAGTGGCCCCTGCGATAGAAGATCCGTCCAGGTAGGCAAGGTGACTGGGTCCTGGACGCTCAGTGTTGTCAGAAGACCGAACCAGCTTCTTTTCGGCCAGAAGGGGGTCACTAGGATTAGCGTGCATCCCTGGGTTCTGAAGTGCTGTAAAACCCTGGGGATTAGTGGTATGGGAGGAAAGGCGTAGGCCAGTCCTTGTCCCCAGTCCTGGCCTAGGGCGTCTACCGCTATCGGACGATCTCCTGGCCGGAGGGAGAAAAAGTTGCCTACTTTTGTGTTCTCCCTGGTTGCGAAGAGGTCCAACTGTGGGGTCCCCCACCGGTTGGTTAAGATTCTGAATGCCTCTGGGGAGAGGGACCACTCTCCTGGGTCTATCTGCTTCCTGCTGAGGAAGTCTGCTTTTCCGTTAAGTGTCCCCTTTAAGTGGGTTGCCGTGATCGAGAGGATCCGGCCCTCCGCCCAGTGAAAGATTTTCTGTGCGATGCTTTGCAGTGGGGGAGATCTTGTGCCCCCTTGGTGTCGTATGTGGGCGACCGCGGTGACATTGTCTGACAGTATTTTTATGTGTTGGTTCTGTAGCGAGTTGCCCAACTGCTGTAGAACCTGCCAAACTGCCTGTAGTTCTCTGAAATTTGAGGATTGTTCTTTTATCCTCTGAGGCCAGGGAACCTGAAAGAATTGGTTCCCCACATGCGCTCCCCATCCACAGGCGCTTGCGTCTGTTGTGATGTGGATGGCTGGGTTTTGTAGCCAGTGAACCCCTCTCCGCAGGTTCTCTGGGGATGTCCACCAACGCAGGGATGTTTTTGCCCTGTTTGGGATGTACATCCTTGCCCCTAACGAGGACTGCCTTTTGTCCCACGAGGATAGGACTACGGCCTGTAGGGCTCTGGTGTGGGCCTGGGCCCATGCTCCTCCTGGGATGCATGATGTCAAGCTCCCCAGGAGAGACATTGCCTCCCGAATTGTGCAGAATCGTCTTCGTAGGAAGGTTTTGACTATTCTGCGGATTTTTTGTATTCTCTCCTCGGGTAGGTAGGAGCATTGCGATTCTGAGTCGAGAGTTATTCCCAGAAACGTCTTCTGCTTGCCGGGATCTAGGCTGGATTTTTCCCAGTTTATAATCCATCCCAATGATTGGAGAAGTTGTAGCACTGTCTCCAGATGTTTGGTTAGGAGTTTTTTGGACTCTGCTATTAATAGAATATCGTCCAGGTACGGTACTACTAGGATCGATTTTTCTCTCAAGTGGGCGGCTACCTCCGCCATAATCTTGGTAAAGATTCTGGGAGCTGAGGATATCCCGAAGGGCAGGCATCTGAACTGGTGGTGCTCTATTCTTCCGCCCATGTCCACTGCAAACCGCAGGTATTTCTGTGAATCTTTGTGGATCGGGATGTGAAAATAAGCGTCCTTTAGATCGATGGACGCCATGTAGGCTCCTCTGGGGATCAACTTTATTGTCGAGGAGATGGTTTCCATTTTGAATCTCCTGTATCGGACGCAGGTGTTCAGGTCTTTCAGGTTTATTATCGTCCGGTGTTTCCCGCCGGGTTTTTTTACTAAAAAGAGCCTGGAGTAATAGCCCTGGGTTTCCTCGTTTCGCGGTACGGGAGATATTGCGTTTAACCGTTGCAAGTCGCGCACGCTTTGCCCTAGTAAATGTAGCTGTTTTTTTGGGGCTCGCGTGGTAATAAATTTCCTTCTGGGGATGGACACCAGCTCTATCTGGTATCCGTACTGTAGGATCTTTGGGATCCATGGGCCCCCGCAGATTGCGGCCCATTGATCCACAAAGCTCCCCAGCCTTGCCCCTACGGGGATGGCGTCAGGGTCTTTGCTTCGGCTCCCCCTGGTGGGGGTTGAAGAGGATATTCCTTCCTCTGCCCCCCTTGGGGTAACTCCAGCGGCCTGTCTTGCCCTTGCCTCGGTAGGCCTCGGGCTGCTGCATTGGGGCCCGGGGAAAGGTCTTCACTCTCTGTGGTTTTTCCTCAGGGAACCCTTTTTTCCTGTCGGCCGCCTTCTCTAGAATTTTATCTAGGTCCGGTCCGAATAGAAATTGGCCGTAGAATGGGAGGGCACACAATTTGTTTTTCGAGGCCAGGTCGCCTGACCATGACCTCAGCCATAACACCCTTCTGGCTGAGTTAGAGCGGGCTGTGGCTTTTGCTGAGAGTTTGACGGTCTCGGCCGCGGCGTCCGCTAGGAAGTTAGTGGCCATGCGCAAGATGGGAAGGGAGTTAAGGATCTGATCCCTCGGCGTTTTGTTGGTCAGATGTAGTTCCAGCTGCTCTAACCATACCCCCAGGGTCCGCGCCACGCAAGTGGCTGCGATCCCTGGCCTAAGGATGTTTGCCGCTGCCTCCCATGATTTCTTTAGGAGTCCCTCTGCCTTGCGATCCATGGGGTCTTTTAGCTGTGCGGCATCCTCAAAGGGAAGAGTCGTCCTCTTAGCTACCTTGGCCACCGGGACGTCTACCTTAGGTATTTCGTCCCAGCTTGCGCAAGCTTCCTCCTCCAGGGGGTATCTCCTTTTTACGCCTCGAGCGGAGTAGGAACCTGCGTCTGGTTTACTCCACTCTCTCTGAATTATTTTAGAGATGTTTTTGTGGACCGGGAAGGTATGTTTGCGCCTCTCCCCAAGTCCACTGAATATCTCATCCTGTCGGGTCCGCGGCTCTCTGGGCTGTTCTATTTTTAACGTAGCCCTAACTGATTTAATTAGTTCTGTCAACTCGTCTTGATGGAACAAATATTTCCTGTAGTCCTCCTCCTCTGAGGACTCTTCGGCCGCCTGTTCCTCTTGCTCTGATCCGATGGAATTCTCGGAATCAGAAGGCTCCTCGGGAACATATGCCTTTCTTTGGCGTTTCGCTGGCGGTGCCGGCAGTGACGTTAGAGCTGATCGAACCTCCTCCTTCACCAGCTTCCTAACGTCATCCAGGAATCCCCCCGATTCCTCTCTGACTAGCCTAGCCACGCATGCCTTGCATAGAGGCCTCTGATACGTGGCTGGCAGTCTCGTCCCGCATTCCACGCACTTTCGCAGTTTTGTTCTGGGGGGGGGATGTCTTTTTTATCCCCCTGACAAACAAAGCATTTTTGCGGGTAAACATGCAATTTTTCCATATACAGCATACTGGATATTTGCATTGTATTTTTGCCGCACTGGCTACTTACGGCCGCTGAGGCTGAGGTTTCAGCTGTCTCTGGGGCTGGAGCACTCATCTTTATACCAGTGCTGCAGACACCCTGCGACCTGTGATGCTGGTGTTCTGGCTTCTCTCAGGTTCCTATTTGAATTTTCGCGCTCCTGCGCTAAGCCCCGCCCCCTCCGCTCCTAATGCAGACGCGATGACGTCATCGCGCTGGACGTGAGATGCGGCGCCCCGCCCCCTGCCGTCAAAGGGCTTCCTGGAGTGCCGCGCTGTAATTTCTGCCGGAGGACGAGGGGGACTGAGGCTCCCGCTTTGAACCCCCTATGGGCTGCCGCGGGAGGAACCTGGCCCGGGGGTTACCACCCTGATGTGGCGTCCCGGGAGTCGTCTGGCTGCGAAGGGATGACAGGGTGAGCCACTGCCTTCCGATCCGCCTGTATACTTTCGCTGGCTTCTCCACCAGCTCCTCTCATAGATCCTGCCTCCTGGCAGGACAGGAAGACACTGAGGAAAGTGGGGAAGGGGGGGAGCTTTTAACCTCTCAGTATGTTCCTGTCCTACCAGGAGGAGGCAATCTCATTGGTGCTGTCGTGGAGACGACTGGGGGAAAATTACTTTCCCCAACTTGTGCAGAACCCAACTAGAGGGATGGCTATTCTGGACTTCATATTAACCAACAGATCATTAACCACCTGGGAAATGGTGACCATAATATAATACATTTCTTGTTTTTTAAAAGAGTGCTTTTTCAGGGGGCACAGAAATATTAATCTTCAGGAAAACAACGTTCGATCAGCTTATAGACACCCTCCACCATACTGACTGGGGCAATGTCCTCAAAAATCAGAGTACAGACAATAAATGGGCCATTTTTAAAAAGCATCTTAAATATTCACTGAGTGGTTCATAACCTTTTCAGGAATTAAAGAGTTAAGAATAGGAAAAAAACAATGTGGCTTAATAAATATGTAAAGCGGGCAATAAACAGCAAAAAGGAAAGCATTTAAATTACTAAAACAAGAAAGCAGCAAAGAAGCACTAAAAGCTATGAGGAAAAAAATTAAAGAAAAAAGCAGCAAAAGAGAGAGACCAACCCTAAAGTGTTCTTCAATTCTATCAATATTATACAGATTAAAACTAAAGGTTTTGGCCCTTGAAAAAGCCATAAGAGAAGAGTAGTAGAGGGTGATGAAGAGAAAGCAAATCTATTAAATAGTTTTTCCTCCAGTATATTGACTCAGGAAAACAAAATGGCAAGTGAAATGCAAAATGATACATTTAACTCTCCATTAAATCTCACCAGTTTAACCCAGGAAGTGTGTAGCCACCTTAAAAAGATTAAAATAGACAACTTGCCCGGTCTTGATGGCATACACCCAGTGGCTACCAAGGACCTGAGCCTGTATGAAAATTGGGCCCCTGTTTTGGCATCCTTTAAAGGGTCAAGGGTTAAAATCCTGAAAATTGAAACTCTGGACAGAACTTATCTCCACAATTATAGAAAATTGCTGAAATGGAGACCATTACAATCATTCGTTCCACAAAGGTACACAAGCATACTTTCACACACAGTGCATAGCATGAAGGAATACTCGGCATCAAAGAAACAGTTCAAGTCCTGCAGTGCAGCCTACTTGTCATTGGTGCGATAGGATCGCAGGCAAGGAGGGAGGTTGCTGCTGTCTCTGTATTAGCATCATGGTATCATAGAATGATAGAGTTGCAAGGGACCTCCACGGTCATCAGGTCCAACCCCCTGCTCAGTGCAGGATTCACTAAATCATCCCAGACAGATATTTGTCTAGCCTTTGTTTGAACACTTCCATTGAAGGAGAACTCACCACCTCCTGTTCCACCCATTGATCACCCTCACTGTCTAATATCTAATTTGTGTCTCCTCCCTTTCAGTTTCATCCCATTGCTTCTAGTCTTTTTTGTGCAAATGGGAATAGGGCTGATCCCTCTGCACTGTGACAACCCTTCAGCTATTTGTAGACAGATGTTAAAATTGCATTGCACAAAAATCACAAAGCACAAACTTGCGATTTTTGTGTGATGCATTTTTAATATTATAAAGTCCCATTGACAGTCGCGTGAAAAAAACACGCAAGAAAAAGGCAAGTGTGGAATAGCCCATAGGAAGAGTAGAGGGGGATAATTGCCTTACATGATCTAGACTCCATGCTTCTCTTAATACATCCCAGAATTGTGTTTGCCCTTTTTTTTTGCTGCTGCATCACATTGTTGACTCATGTTTAGTCTGTGATTTATTAGTATACCCAAGTCTTCTTCACATGTGCTGCTGCTTAGCTCAATTCCTCTCATTTTGCTTTTTTGATTTTTCTTGCCCAAATAAAAGATCTGCATTTCTCCTTGTTAAATAACATTCTGTTAGTCGCCACCCACTGTTTAAGCTTGTCTAGATCTTTTTGAATCCGCTCTTTTTCTTCTTTAGTTTAGCTATCCCTCTTTGTTTTATGTTGTATGCAAATTTGATCAGTCTCCCATCAATTCCCTCCTCCTGATCATTTATAAAAATATTGAACAACACTGGGCCTAGGACAGAGCCTTGTGGTACCCCACTTGATACATTCTTCCACTTGGATGTACAGTCATTTATGACCACTCTTTGAGCACAATCACTCAGCCTGTTATAAATCCACCTAACAGTTGCCTTGTCAATCCCATATTTGGCCATTTTTTCCTATAAGTATAGTATGAGATACTTTGTCAAATGCTTTACTAAAGTCAATATATTCAATAACTACCACATTTACCTGGTCAAACCCATTTGGTGATTCTGTTATAGAAGGAAATTAGATTACTCTGGCATGACTTGTTTGTTACAAACCTATGCTAGCTCTGGTTAATTACTCCATTTTTATCCAAGTACTTGCATACATGCTGTTTAATAATTTGTTCAAAGATCTTTCCTGGTATAGAAGTCAGGCTCACAAGCCTGTAGTTTCCTGGATCTGCCTTTTTCCCTTTTTTGAACATAGGGACATTTGGTCATTTCCAATCTTCTGGGACTTCTCCTGATCTCCATTTATTTTTGAAATATTGCAGGCCATGATTCAGCAATTATCTCCACTGCTTCCTTTAGTATCCTGGAGTGTAATTCATCTGAACCTAGAGATTTGAATTAATTTAAGTTAGCTAAGTGTTCTCTCACTATATCTCTGCTTATAAATACCCTGCATTCTTGGTAAGATCACTGGGATGGATGGCAGGGGGGACGAACCATACCATCAAAGAGGAGGTGCCTGCTGTGTGGTGGAGAGATAGGCTCCCTCTCTCACGTCACATGGAGCGTAGAGAAAAAAATTCCAGCTTTTATATAGGATTGTGGCTAATCTCAGCTTCTATATAGGATGCCCCTGTGTATGGATAGGACCGATGGAATTTTTCATGAAAAAGCAACTAACTAACTCCACCTTTTCATACAAAGGGTTATGCAGTCTAATTTGCTCCTTGTCGTTTTTTCTGTCCTGTATCCTAATTAGGACAGATGGAGTTCAAAACAGATTTGCAAAGGCTAGAAAATCCCCACATGTGTGGTAAACAGGACTGACCTACGCTCATCTTCATGATCACAATCCTTCAGTATACAAGCAGCAGGCTGTCTTGGGGGTTAACTCATCTGCTTTTGCATAGGCCGATGCAGGGTTAGCGATTGGCGTGCAGATCTCAGTTCGATTTGGCTGCTTTAGGCCTCATGTCCACGGGGAAAATCGGACCCGCTGCAGATTCTACATGTAGAATCTGCAGCGGGTCCCTCCTGCCCCGCGGACATGAGCGCTGAAAATAGCAATTTAAAAGCATTTACCTATCCGTAGCGGGCGGCGAAGCTCTGCTCTTCCTCACGGCCGGATCTTCATTTTCGGCCGGCGGATGAATTCCTGACGCCGGCGGCACGTCGCCGGCACGTCGTCGACGTGCCGCGCGCATGCGCCGGGCACATCCGCCGAGCCGAAGCAAGGGAGATGCGGCCGTGAGGAAGAGAAGAGCTTCGCGGTCCGCTCCGGGTGAGTAATTCTTTTAAATTCCTATTTTTGGTCTCCCGCGGATCCGGACGGCTTCCATAGGCTTCAATAGAAGCCCGCGGGAGACCCGCATGAAAATGGAGCATGGTCCAGATTTTTTCATGCTCCATTTTTTTTAAAATGCCTTTTATTGACGATCCGCGGGTATTTATCTACCCGCGGGTGGTCAATGCATCCCTATGGGGTGCGGATCCGCGCGCGGGAGATCCGCTGCGGATTTTAAATCTCATTTTGCCCGTGGACATGAGCCCTTAGAGTTCGGGGCTGTTGCATGTCGCACCTGGTCACTAAGAAAAATATAGCACCCCTGGTCTCTATATGAAGAAAACAGGATGTGACATGAATTCCCTTTCAGTATATGGTGCGATAGAAAGCTAGTATCTCTTTCTACATGATGGGCATAACTTTGTCATAATAGAACATAATATGTTATTAAAGTGGAATCTATTATAGAAGCATTTAGAAATATTTGATATTTTTAGACTGCCGGATTAGAGTGGGTGAAATTTCTAGTCGGTTCTCATAAAAACCCTTTCTGACCCAGAGTTTTTCTCCTTTTGTGAGCATAGTGTACCTCTGTGCTACACTGCCGTATAGATGCTCTGTGCAGCTTGCACAATGTATTTTTGGCTTATATATTTAATACTGATTATTCAAACGGGTATTGTGAAATTCCTTAGATTTATAGAAGCCTCTCTATTTTGCCTGAATTGACACTTTGTTTATTTTTTTTTTCTAGAATGTTGGGTGCTGGTTTGAGAGAAGGAAAATTTGGAGTTGAGAAGGCCAACTCCAAGCATAGGCATTTAATCTGTAGGAATTATGATATACCCTTACCAGACACCTATGAGTATAACTGTTGTAGGGGGTATCGCTTTGCAAAAATAATGACTAAACCAACCATCTAGGATGTTATCATCTGGGTAAAAGATTATGTTCAAGACAAGATATTAAAAGGCTTGCTATCCCAGCGTCCTAAAAGAACCGCACCATCCTCTGATAAAGAGTTCCAAGCAATGGATGAAACGTATTCTTCTGAAACCTCAGAATAAAAAAAACCAGTTTCCAGCCAAGTTATATTTCCAAATAGATAAGATAAGGGAAACTTCTTAAAACCATTAGCGGTTATGACCAAGATATTGATACGGGGCAGCTACAGAGACCACCTCTAGGGGATCTAGGGCCTTCATAGCAGGAAAGGCTTCAGATATAGCCAAGAAGACAGAATGAAAACACACAGAAAAGGGTTCCGTCTTACCCAAAAGATTCAAAAACATTTTTCCTATATGAGAAGATCAATTTGCTAAATGAGGTCCATCCTATCGCTAAAGTTGATATGGGCATAGCAAAACTCTGATATCATACCATGGTACTGACGAAGAATGGCTCAGGGCTCCAGGATGCAATGAACCGCAGGGCTAAATGTTCCCCAAGAAGAGCCTATTCAACAGTTTCTGTACAGGGCTCGAATCTGTCGCCTCAAATGAAGTGGCTTTAGGGAAGAGTCTTCTTCAGTTACAGGAAGCCATTGATTCAAACATGTGATAGTTTATCATCCTGGCCAAACAATTCCTCTGATGCCTCAGCAGAACAGGAAAAATTTTCAGCTACAGCAATCTCTTTAACAACAGCCTGAAGAGCCCTTTTGCTCAGTCTTGGATCATTGATAGCACCTTTAAGAACCATCTATATAGTCTGCCATATGAGCTGGGCAGACTATATAGATCGATATCACGTAAGGTCTTTCTGATAAAAAGGGAAAGTCATCATTACCATATTCCTCACATGGTAGAGGGAGAGGAGCCAGTATAGCCAGACAACCGAAACCATATTATCGGCAAGGCTCAAGCCAGAAAAGAGGATCTGCAAGATCCAGAGGCCAGAATAAAGATTAAAAAAAACCTAAGATATGTGCCAGGTTAACCTTTTACCTGTCGAATCCAACGCAAGGCAGTAATGCAAAGCAATACAGCAACTGTGTGAATCCACTGTTCCAATTCAGGAACCTTGACAAATAAAAGGTTTAGCTCAGACATAAAATGACTGAGCCGCCTCTCCCACTTTCTATGTTTTGGCAGACAAGCATACATGTCTCTTGGGTTCTGGATATTATACAAGGGTAAACCATAGATTTTCTTAGGCTACTAACCAACAAACTCATACAGACAGGACATTTTCCTCTAAACAAGCAGGAAATGCTAGAGCTTTCCATAAAAAGCTCCAGCAGCGGCTTGCCAGAAGTGAATGCCAGCGGCTGGTCATGCATGTGCATCACCGCTTAATTCACTTCAATAGGACTATTGGGGATAGCCAACTAGGCTATTTCCTGCAGCTTCACGGACGTTAATGGAGCAGTAGTGTGCATGTACAGCCACCTGGTACCATTTACCTTGGACCAAACAGCTGCTGCGGTCTCTCAATGACAGGTAAAACCGGTAATGAGACAACCTCTTCAAAGGAATTGTGCAGCACTATTACTAATGATGACCTATCCACGGGGTAGTTGATTGTCGAAGTCCACCACTTGGGATCCCCAACACGCAGCTGATCATTGAGCCCACTGTTAGTGCTATCTGCCGACATAGCACTGCACTATCAATCAACATTATAGTGGCCTGATTAGGTACTGCAGGTACAGCTGCCTTTAAATTCAATGGGAACTGTGCCTGCAGTACTGAAAAAGGCTGCTGCAATGTTGACCACTATGCGGTCTCAGCTAATCCAGCGATCAGCTTATCATCATAGATCCCCAGCGGTGTATCTCCGGTCAACTACTGATGACCTATACTGAGGATAGGTCGTCAATAGTAAAAGTCCCAAACAACCCCTTTTAATAATATTGTAAGACCAGTTAAAGAGTCAAACATTAATTGGCTATTCTCTAGGAAGAAGAAAGGATAACTAAGAATACTGGGAAAGATAAATTCAATGTTTTAATCTCCCCTTCCTCCCTCACATCCGAGAGACCTCTGATGTCCACTGGGCCTCAGGAAGTCTTTTGATCATGGTGGCAATAAAATTAGCCAGTGACAGGTAGATGATAATTACCCCCCCTGCCAGTGAGGCTTAACACCTCGGGTGGTTCCCGCAGACTCCTGGTCGCCAAAAGCCAGATCAATGGGAGAATCTTTTAATAAGGGTTACTAGTCATGTGAAGGTGCTATCCCGATAGGAGTTATATCTTTGGAATCAGGTGGGCCAGCTGAATAAAACACATCTACCCATGTTACGATACAAGCTCAGTATGACCCCCGAACGGCTTATCCGCGTACCAGGTAATAATTTACTTGTCATGCTTGATGTTGCTGAATAGATAAAAAATCATGACCAGAAATATGCCAGGCCTATATTTCCGATCAGAGGGCCTCCCGCTGAGATATGGTCAAAATTGGGAATTATTTTTCCACAAGGGATGCATGCCCCCACCCCGACCTCCTGCATGACATCAGAGGGGGCAGGGGAAGGTGTGTTCTGAGTAATCCTTTATAATTCAGAACTCCACAGACCTTTGTAGAGATGCCCAGCATAAGGACTTCCCCTTGCTTCAGTCGCTCCGCATGAATCAGAATACCAACTCTGGTATCTTTCGTTAATTTTTCTCCTTGTTTTATTTTAAAATACTGTCTTGTTGTGTATACCTGTATACCCTTATACTCCCGTGTAACAACTTTTTTGTATATCCTTTTTATATATATATCTGCATTGTTAGTTTTTTTTTTAGGAATAAATCTGCAATCTATTAGTTAAGCCTTGTCCGTTTTAAGACGAACCATAAACTCCAAAGATTGTGTTCATAATTCAGTCTGGGTCCCAGCTTCCCTGAACAGCTGGTGGTGGCAGCGTATGTATGCGAGTGGCATTGTAGCATGCTGGAGTACGTTAGGCCGGATCAGGGAGCGATTTGTGCTTTCGGTCGGCATGTGGCAGAACGCCCATGAAAGCTGGTTACAAATCCACCTGTAGTGTGGTGACTCCACATTTCTGCACTCAGTCTTGCTAGAGTGATCAATTGAGGCTCGGCTGTAACGCGTAGTCATCGCGGTGAGGTGCTCAGAACAGTCAGTCTGTGACAAATCAGTGATAGGAGCAGGATCGGTTGGCATCCCCTCTCTCCCATCCATGACAAAGATTGTAGCATGTTGTAGCCCAATTTCTCAGACATCAGTCACTTCAAGTCAATAGGTGCACAAAAGAAGTCTGGGTTGTGTTTTGGCACAGACAACAGCTATGATCGTGGCTGGAGACTTAGTGGTTAGCACCTCAATCCTGCCTTTGCTGTGGAGTGGCGCACTGCTCCCACTACTGGTGTGATGGTCTGTCACCCCTAGTAGTGGTATGATGGACAATGACAGCTCAGAGATATGTTCAGGATATTCTGCAGCCACTTGCATTCCTCTCATGGCAGGGTGAGAGGGAAATATATACGTTTGTAGGTAGAAAATGCGAGTGTGTGTGTGTTTTCCTTTTTAGATGTATACAAATTCTATTTTTCAATACATACTAATTCTATGCTATAGTACAAAAACTTAATATGTAGCCTTAAAAATCATATCAGATATGCCAAGGCTTTGCAAGGCAGAGAGAGATGCGCCCAGGGACTGGGTGAAGGAGGACTGGATACGCAGACCGCGTGCTTGGCTGTTTTTCCAGAGGCGCCTTATCTAGATAGAGACTGTTTAACTACGTATATGACTAACACTACCTCAGGCAGAACTGTGGACATCACATATATGGTTATGCGGTGGATTTGAGCCAATAAGACAGTTACGCACTTCTTATGACGTGATGAGATATAAAGCCCCATGTAATCTATAATAAAGCGCGCAGTTATTTCCCCGTGTGAGGAAATATACCAGACCTCCGTGTGTGGTGTTTCTTCTTTACCGCCAGCAACGGGGCATTGGGGTGGGCCTGATTAGTGCTGTACACGATATTTCCCTGACAAGGGCTTCCAGGAGGATAATGCTCGGCCGCACACCATTGTCCCTTTTCTGTGGCCTGCCTGGTTGCCAGAATTATCACCAATAGGACCTGTATGGGACCATTTGGGATACCAACTTCGACTGCTTATGAGTTTGCACGATCCAGAGGCTTACTTTCAGCAAATGTAGAGTGCTATGCTGCAGGATACCATACAGAACCTGTATGCCCCCCATGTCTGCCTGGATCATATTTTGCAACCAATCTAGAGGCGACGCAGCCGAGTACTAGAGCCTCCCCCTAAATGTTCAGTTTTCCACAATAAATTATTCTTATACTGTAATCACATATATCAACATTACCATCACACATATAAAGTTTCATTCAATCCTGACAACCCCTGCTAGGTGCTTAAATTATTTTTTTGACAGGGAGTGTATTTTGCTCTCAACAAAAGAGGGTTTAAATAGATACAATATTTTATACATATCTATTATGAGAAATCCACAAATGGAGCAAGAGAAAGCTCAGTGATTCATCCTGTGTAAGTGGCCACATATAATGGTACTACAGTATCAGCATTATATTAGTTGTGTGCCATTTCCTCAGTGGAGAACATAAGAAGAGGTTCATTAATGTAATCTCCTAGGTGCCATTGCGGACGACACAGAGATATACGCAGAGACAAACATGATATTTTTAGAACACAGAACATAAGTCTTTTAGGATAATTGGTTTGTTTTGAAAAAATAAGTTTAGCTCTTGGCAAGCAAAGGAGAAGGCTTCAAACTCTGACTTGTAAAGCCGATAGAAGCTTCAACCTGGAGGCTTTTTAAAGGGGTTTTAGGGTGCCTGCACACGAGCAGAATTTCAAGCGCGTGATTTTAGGCACATAATCCGCCCCAGACCGCAGCCAATATACTCCTATGAGGACCTGCAGTTGTCCCCAGACGGACGGATGTGTATCGCGTTTTTTCACGCGCGTGAAAAAATCTGCGACCTGTTCTAATTTTGGTCGGATCATGCGCGTGAAGCCTCCAATACAAGTGAATGGGTGCGTTTTTTCACGCAGTACATCCGCAGTGCAGCTGCGGATGGAGTCACTGGTTGCTATGACTACAGGAAGTAGGCATGGTAGGAGGCGTCCCAACACACAGCACAGAGCTTCACAGGCACATTTCAACTGCAGATCTGTCCTTTCAGTCCCCTCATCTACCAGAGAGCAGCCAGCAGACACCAGCCTGCCACAAGCCATAATGATCGACATGGGGAAACTTGTGGCAATCATGCAGGACTTCCCCAGCCTATGGGACAGTAACTCCCCAGAATACCTCGACAAGAACAGAAAGGAACAATCCTGGCGTCTACTGTCCGCGCAGGTTTATGGGGATGCGTGGACGAACACAGTAGAAGCAGAACAGAAGAACTTGCGTGAGTATTATTCGCTATTGCGTCAAATGTACTTTTTTTTTCATTTTAACCCCTTAGTGGCCAAGCAGTTTTACTTTTGTTTTTATTGTGCTTTTTTCCATCCCCACTTTTAACCCCTTAGTGACGGAGCTTTTTTTCTTTTTTCCTTTTTTTCCCCCTACTCCCTAAAAAATCGTAGTTCCTTTATTTATCCATCGACGTCGCTGTATAAGGGCTTGTTATTTTTTTGCGGGACGAGTTGTATTTTGCAATGGCACTATTTATTGTACCATATAATTTACTGAAAAACCTTTAAAAATTGTAATCGGAGAGAAAAAAAAAGACTTTCCACCATCTTTCGGTGCATCCTGTTTCTGCAGCGCGCAAAGTGCAACAAAAACGACCCGATATTTTTATTCTATGGGTCAGTACGATTACTACGTTACCACACTTATATAGTATTTTTATAGTACGTCCGAAAAAGTTACATGGATCAACCATGCCCACAAAGACATCTGCTCACCGGGTGAAAGCATGTTGCCAGAATAATTTAACGGTGCTCGCACAAGCAAGAGGGACAAAACGGAGTCTGGGTGTTGGTTTTTAAGCTGTTTTTCATGGAATGGGCAGTTCTCTAGGGGTTGGGTTTACAATAAGGGTGTCTTCCGGATTTTTCTGCGCGTTTTTTTCCGCAACACATCCGCGTATATCCGCGCGTGATTTTTCACGCATCCGCACCTATCCGCAAGCACATTTAGGTACCATACGCGCGTGAAAATCCGCTAGTGGAATCCGGAACGCTCGTGTGCAGGTGGCCTTTAAAAGCTATCTAAAAAGAGGGGAGAGGGAAGCAAACTGTTAAAAACTGTTATACTCACAGCTTCAACATACCTCTGATCCAGCAACGCTGTTCCCGTCCTCTGTGCTGCTCTTTAAATACTTTGGCCACAGCGGTGACTTTCTAAATACATACGTGACCGTGCAGCTAATTAGGTGCATAATTTACTTAGACAGTTGTGTGCCCCAATATTATCTCTTAAATCTCATGCCACACACTTCAGGGTATGTTGAGTTATAGCAAAAGTTGAAGGGGTTGTCTCACATCGCTACATCTCCTCAGTATTGTCCATCAATAACAGATTGGCTGGTTTCCACCATCCAGGACCGCAGGTGATGATCTGTTCTCCCGGGATAGTATATAAGTGCATGGAGCAGCTTTGCTCCTAGAAGCAAAGAGCACTGTCCATTGGACCGAAATGCCTTGTATCCATTGCTGTACTTGCATTAAAGAATAAATTTGGGTTTTCCCGACTGTCACCAACAACTTGTGCTTTGAATGAATGGATACGGGTATCTGATGAGCCGTCCTGGATGTAAGGGGATTGAGTGAGTTTCACCACCTCCTGTCGAATAAGTTTGGATTCTATGATCTCATTCTTTTCAATTGCATGTTTATTCCTCCCACACCTTTGAGTGCTTGGATATATACATTTGTTCTGCCTTCAGCAAAAAGTATCTCTGCACACTGAGCCACCAGCTCGGGGAAGTGCTGATCACTGGAGATCCTGTGTGGCAGACTCAGAGCGATCCGCTGCTGATGACCTACAGTTCGAAGTGGAAAAATCCCTGCAACCCTTCAAGTCTCCGGCTCCAGCGTTACAGGAAGCAGGATTCTGAGGATAGGTCATCAATAGCTAGAAGTGAGATAACCGCTCTGACGAAGGACATATTTGTAACTAGTAAGGCAAGAATGACAATCTTGAAAATAATGACCATTTCCCATTCATATGTTACTAACGCTGAACTTTTACAATATATTTTTATAAAACATTTGCATACTTTTTTTTTTTTTTTTAATGCAATTGTGGTCTTAAATATTTTAGTTCATTACTTTTAAATAAGACATGCCTATGGCTTCTAAGTGCCGACTATAAATGAGATCTACTTGAGTTCCCTGGGTCCACCTTCCATCTTTGCATAACATGTACACTTAATTGTGAGATATTAATATTATTAATATTCTAAGACTTAATGGGTTATTTGCGAATCAATCAAGACAGCTACCTTCCCATAGGCGACTGCAATATCATAAGTGAAGGATTGCCTGTTGAGACGGGAAGATCCGTCATTCAGTTTTCTGCATGCAGAAACTGAACAATGAATGAGAAGCGAATAAATTCTCATTCAGTCGGGGTATGCCTTTACACTGAATGATTTATCGGCCCGTGGAAAAGGGCCATAAGCTTTGAACAAAGGAAATTTATACTAAAGTGCTCCTGGGAGTTTAAAGGGGTAGTTGAAATACAAAGGCAGTTTTGGACAGAACTTCAAATAAATCTATCTACATCACGGTCACTCAAATTAGAGATTAGTTTGAAGCAGATGGAAGGGTTCAGAACGTCCAGAAGAAACATTCCAGATGATCGCGGGCATCGATGCATTCCATAAAGCAAGAAAGGTGGATGGAAAAGGATCTCCAGAGTCAAGTGGGTTGTGAAATGTGAATTTCAAAAGTGTCCATCGTCCTTTGAAACACTGTCATTGGACCAGTTATATCATAAGAATAGTCTATGCACTCAATGGAGATGATCCATACTGGAGGGTGCAGTTTTGTGAGTGCTACTTGGGAAGACGTGCAGAGGATGTAGAGTTTTCAAGAAAGATTGTTTGGAGAAATTAGGCTATATTTAAATTAAATGGTTCAATTAATCACCACAATTGCACCTAACGGGGACCTTAGAATCCGCCTATTACGGAATAACATCATGTTAATTTACGAGAAGTTACAGTGTGGCTCATCAACGATCTGTCATGTCACACATTCAAGTGGACTTCAAAGATGAAGCACCCCCTCACTACCATCATGATGTAAGGGCCTACCTTGATGACAGTCGGCTAAGCAGACTGGATGAAGAGGTTTAGTAGAATAGCCCTCGCATTCACCAGACCTCACGCCCCTAGCCTTTATATCATGGGGTTACTAAAAGATAAAAGTTTACAGCAACAGTCAACAAATTTAGGAAATTTGTGGGGAAAAAAATGTGTACACAAATACCAAATGAAATTATTCTTGACGTTTGTGGTTCCATTGCTTGGCATTATCTGCGGTGCCTATCCTGTAACATCATTGATAAGTGAACCACCCATAGATACATGTGCTTGAGCTCGGCATGGCAGTATTGGAGCCAAATAAAATATTAACAATAAACTTGATATTCTCTTTTAAATATTACTTTTATCATCACATTTAGTATCTTTCCTCAGATACATAGTCAACCACTCCAGAGGGGCAGAACGGAGAAGGCTCCTTAACCTGTGGAGCAGCTTCATTCCAAAAGTATGTAGATCATTTACACCACGTGAAACATTATTGCCAGTTGATATCACCTTAAAGTATTGTCTCTTTCGTAGTATCTCCCATATAATGCCGCTGTCACTAACCCCAGTTCCAGTCCGGTTTTATTCATATAACAATTCTGGTCCTTCCACCCCCAGTGATCAGGTAAATGTAATGTAACTCCTGATGTAACAATCATGGGGTATATATGCATGGTACTAAACCTACCCCATAACTGGAAGGTTATGGTGCTGTTTGCATCGGTCACCTCCTGACCACAGGTTTCCATATCCAGACCCCCACATTTCACTAGTGCACAAATCTGAAGGGAATATGTGCCGTGTACTGTGTGCAGACCATCAAATACCCCAAGGGAGTACAGCTCATTGGACACATTGTGTTTCCTGTAAGTAAGGTAACAGCACAGTGAACCAGCACATACATGGACTTTTCCATCATTGTCTTCTAGGGGAATGAAAGTGAAGTTATCATACATCATTGTGGCATGAAATAAAGTCTCTTGCCGATTCTCTCCGGCTTCCATGCAATGTTCTGTCTTGTCCATCTTGTCACAGACCTGTGCACTAGTAAGGAAGTGACTAGTTTCTAGTGGGTCGCCATACTTAAGTGAAACCTTTTCGTCATGTCCTGGACCCATTTCTTTCGATGGATTTACTGGAACCTTGGCTACAATGAGGTGACCGTGTTCGGTGTCCATATCATAGTGGTAAGAGGAGTTTGAAGGACTGAATATACCGCTACCCGTCATTCCCAGCGTTGTGTGGTGGATGTTTGCAGCTAATAGGTTTACACTGAACCGGGTCGCAAAGGCTCTCTGAATCTGAATTGAAGAAAGAAGAGGCAACTGATTCATCCAAGCTGTGGGGTAAAGGAGATGATTCACCTGGTGCTTTTCAATGAGACTCACAGTTGGCTCATAGAACAAGATATCGAAGCAAGTCAAGAGTCCGCACCTGCCAAACGGTGTATCAAAAACTGCATACTGGACCTCTGGCGGGGTGTCAAAACTAAACTCAAAATATAGATTATGTTTGAAATAACTGGCAATCAGCGCACCGGTGTCACTAAACACAATGTCTGTGTTAAACTGGTATCTTTCATCTGGTGGGCACTGAGGATCCACGGGGTCACATGGCCTCTTAGTTCCGAGATTTGCAACCACAAACATATCACTTTTCATTGCCATGCAACTAAGTCTCTGGAGGACCTGTGGATAATAGAGGAGAGTTTTAAAAATATTCAGTGTGACATTTTCATATACAATGAGTAGATATATTAATGCTTAAAGAATACTCAAGTCTCTTATGAAAAGTAAAAAAAAAAAAAAATTTTACGGATATGAATAAGTCTGCAATACCCTGGTTCAGGTCCATCATCTCCATTCATTCACAGTATGCAGTTAAAGTGTAGACATAGATAGCTACATGGACGCCTATTATTATACATATTCCAAATGCATATAGAGTGAAATACCGTGAAAGGGAATGCTCAGGATGCCCGAATGACAACTGCACTTTCATTACTCTGAAGACAATGAAGAGAAGGTATGTACTAGCACACAGTGGAGCAAATATATAAAGTAGATATGACATTTAAAGGGAACCCATTACCAGTTTTTCCAGATGTAGGTCTGCCTAAATCATTTACACACTGACAAAACAAGCATTTCAGCAGTTACTTTGTTGATTGTCCAAAGGTTTTATTTGTCCCGTGCCGTATGCAAATTATGGGCAATCAGACCGATAGACGGTACTGATCGTTCATGGTGGACTGGGCGGACCACCTCTGGAGTCCTGTGTAATGCCCCCAACACCTCCCCTCTCACTGCAAGTGGTTTTCTTATGCTATCACAGCCATGGTACAACTCTTGCGTATGTGCCGTGACCAGCACATGTGGTCGGAACGGATTGGTCGAACTACAATAGGGAAGGATGTACTGTGCATGAGCCGATCTCAATGCACACGAGAAACTTGGACCGTGGTTGTGATAGTGCAGGAATATCTCCACATCACTCGGAGAGAGAGGGGGATGGGGGGGGGGGGGTTATGCAGGGCTCCAGAGATGGTCCGGCAATGTTTAAATGGTGTAGGCAGATTTAAAGGGGTTGTCCCGCGCCGAAACGGGTTTTTTTTTTTTTCAACCCCCCCCCCGTTCGGCGCGAGACAACCCCGATGCAGGGACGTACAGACAGCTTACCGGAGCGCTTACCTTGATCCCCGCGCTCCGGTGACTTCTATACTTACCTGTGAAGATGGCCGCCGGGAACCTCTTGCTTCGTGGACCGCAGCTCTTCTGTGCGGTCCACTGCCGATTCCAGCCTCCTGATTGGCTGGAATCGGCACGTGACGGGGCGGAGCTACACGGAGCCGCTCTCTGGCACGAGCGGCTCCATAGAAGAACACAGAAGACCCGGACTGCGCAAGCGCGGCTAATTTGGCCATCGGAGGCCAAAAATTAGTCGGCTCCATGGAGACGAGGACGCTAACAACGGAGCAGGTAAGTAAAAAACTTTTTATAACTTCTGTATGGCTCATAATTAATGCACAATGTACATTACAAAGTGCATTATTATGGCCATACAGAAGTGTATAGACCCACTTGCTGCCTCGGGACAACCCCTTTAAGTCTGTACCACTGGTGGCAAGTTCCCTTTAAAAAGCTGCAAGCATTTGTGCTATATTTATACAATCTGTCCACTATTTTTGCATATTTTACTAATCGCCAACAGTTTTCAGGGTGGAGTGTGGTCTAATGGGAACCAAACATGATTTTAAAAAATTCCTGGGCCCAAAAACAAAATCTGTAACAAGGACCTGAACTTAAGATAGGTTAATATAATGCTGGTGTTTTCTTATGTGGCAGAGAGATCTTTGTGCCGCTGTAAGATCTGCACAACCTAAAGCTATTCCCTGCACGGGGTCTGACTAGTCATACAATAGCTACTTTAAAGTCCAACCTGTCATTTTAGCTGACTTTTTAGAATAAGCTGCCATGTATGTGTGTATATGGGAAATAACAGCAGTTCTGGCTATTGTATGACTTGTATACTGCATTGTTACCAGTTTTCCCCTTTGCAGCCCGTCTCTCTAATTCTCAGTTTTCCCTAAACTGGTGGGTGGAGACTAGCTGCTACAATATCTTCTGTGCACTGCACATGGAAAAAACAGGAGATTCTTCTTCCTACTCTCAAACAATCAGCAGCACCATGTAGGACTTTATAGAGAAGTATTGAATAGTACTGATGTGAATAAAGCACGGACATGAGATAGAAAAGTTGTTATTACCTGCAGCAGGCTGTTTGTATTACTCTGCTTCTCTGTCACTCAGCTCCTCTTCCTTCCTCCATACACAGAGATAAAAAGGAGGGTGGAGCTAGACCCAGTGAGAGTGGTGAACTACTTCTGGAGTAAAAAGCGTTTCAAATGATGGAGGTGCTGCCAACCAGATGACGCTCCACCAAGGTGGGCACAAGTATAGCGAAAAGAGAATGTGGAAAATACTGGTGTGAAGGCGCAACACTCTAAGCTACTAGAAGATTAAGGTCCAATATGCGATAGTGAAGGCACTTTTTTTTATTATTTAACAATTTTTTAAAAAGTGAAAACGCATTTCGGGGTCGAGCCCCTACATCAGTTCATCTGGGGGGGGGGGGGGGGGGACAATTTCAAAAGTTTTTGGATGTGTTTCTTTCCTCCCTGTCCCCCTGCCACATAGAGGACCTCTGGCACATCCAAAAACCTTTGGAATTGTGTCACCCCCAGGCATCCTACCGTGTTTAATCCAGCCGAACTGACGAAGGGGCTCGACCCCGAAACGCGTTTCCACTTTTTTTTATTTTGTTAAATAAAAAAAGAACTGCTTTCACTATTGCATATTGGACCTTAATCTTCTAGTAGCTTAGAGTGTTGCGTCTTCATACCAGTATTTTCCACACTCTCTTTTTCGCCATACACCTCTATGAACAGCAGGTGTGTGTATATTTCTCTACAGCTCCTCCCTCCTCTCCATAAACTTTTATAGGCAGCGTTTAGAAAAAAGGTTTTCATCCCACCTTAGACAGCTTCTAGCTCCTGGTTCCATACAGCAGGTGCGTCTCCAAGTGCTTGTACAGCCTTGCAGTCACCTTGGCTTTCTTTCACAAGTAAATTCCATAGAAGGGGAGGCACTGGTGTGACAAACTTGCTGCTTTATTGTTAAAAATATGTGCATATTCACAGAAAAAGAAGGATGAACCCATCACTATCCCGCCCTAACACTTGGGTGTTCTAGCACAAGGCGGCAGCAATTCTCTTAATAGAGGTTTACTAGAAAATTTTTAGGCAAATATGAAATTTAAAAAAATTGCACCTCTAGTCTAAACCGTAAATATATCACATAATCGGACTGTTTTTTTTTTTTTATTAGTTATCACATAAATCTACAGGAAAATTTTAAAAAGTAACAAATGTATCAACTTTTATATATTTTTAAAAAGCTCAAAAGAGCCTCTTGGTGAATGTAACTTTCTTTTAGCTGCACTTAGACAAACAAAACCAAGAACATAAGGACAGAATCCAATTTTAGCAAACTGCGCCTCTAAAGTGTTCATTTCCTTTGATGTCAGTAATGATATCAGACAAGCATTAGAACAGTGAATGAAAGCTTCAGCTGTTTTTTTCAAGCCTACACAACTTACGTCTTTTATCTTAAGTGTTACCTACTTGGATGCGTAGGGGCTGCCTGATACTATCCATTAACTATACGTACAAGATCAAGCCCTAGCGATCAATGACACTGGGATAGGATCAGGGATTGTTAATCAAGTACCTGTATGTTAAGGTGCTTTTACACGCAGCAAATAGTGTCCGGATTTACTATCTGAATCTGAATGGTTATCGTTCAATGTAGAAGCATGCACCGACTGAACGATGAACGAGAAGTTGTTCACTTCTTGTTCGTTGTTCAGTTTGTCCGTGTGGAAAACTCAACGTCGAATCGTTCCTCGTAAAGGTATATTTACACTGATGGGGATAGTGAAAGTACTGTGTTTAAGGTAGTGCAATGATCGTTATACAGTTGAGTTCTGGCATAAGGGACATCACGCCATTGTTCTAAGGGTACAGGTTACACTGGAAGGAAAGCTACAGACCCAACCATCCTGATGGTCCACAGGGTTCCCAGCTGCCAGACACACAATAATGTGATATTTATGACATGTCTAATTAACATAACTAATGCCTTAAAGCCTGAAGGTGCATTTAAACGTAATGATTAACGTAAAAAAAAATAAAGTTCAAACGAGCGAAACTGAATGATAATCGGTCGGGTTAAATGAGAGCCAACGACCAATGAGAATTGTTCAGTTTCAGCCAACATAAAACCGTTGACTCGTTCACTTCTTGTTAAACATTCCCCACTGAGTGTTTTACATAGGAATGTGGAACACTGAACAAGAAGTGAAAGATTCTCAACGATGATCTGCCTGTCTAAACATCCTGATTGAGTGCGAACGCGTTAGCGGTGACATCACTCACTCAATCGGTGCTTGAAACAAGTACATGATTGAGTACGATTGTATTCTTATTAGTCACTTATAGAGATGAGCGAACGTACTCGGATAAGCACTACTCGTCCGAGTAATGTGCCTTATCCGAGTACCGCTGTACTCGTGCTGAAAGATTCGGGGCGCTCCGCTGCTGACAGGTGAGTCGCAGCGGGGAGCGGGGCAGAGCGGGCGGGAGAGAAGGAGAGAAAGATCTCCCCTCCGTTCCTCCCCGCTCTCCCCTGCAGCTCCCCGCTCCGCAGCGCGTCCCGAATCTTTCAGCACGAGTACAGCGGTACTCGGATAAGGCACATTACTCGGACAAGTAGTGCTTATCCGAGTACGTTCGCGCATCTCTAGTCACTTACAATGCATGAAGATCTGCAGATTCTTTCACTTTTTATTATGTTATTGTCTCTTACAAATTTTAAAGAGTTTTTCTCCCATCATTCTGCACTCGACACTCCATAATGACAAAGTGAAAACAGAATGTAAGAAACCTTTGTACATTAAAAAAAAATAAATCAATATGACATTCTGCATTGACATAAATATTCAGACTCAGTACTTAGTTGAAGCACATTTGGCAGCGATTACAGCCTCGAGTTTTTTGGGGATAGGACGCCACAAGGTTTGCACAATTTGATTTGCCATTCTTCTCTACAGAATTTGAGGGGAAAACTGGACTTTTGTTACATTTTTGTTATGTTGTAGTCTTGTGAAAATTTAAAAAAAAAAGTGAAAGGATCTTTCCAAATGCATTGGATGTCTTTAAATATTACTAAAACACACTCTATATACCATTCTACTGACCTCTGCAAAAGTGAGCAGTTTACATTGCTGAACACCTGAAGGCCGGCTGGACTACGGCGTGTAGATATGAGCGAGCGTACTCGTTAAGGCAAATTACTAGAGCGAGTATCATAATTTGAGTACATGCCTGCTTGCCCGAAAAAGATTTGGGGGTCGGGGGGGGGGGGGGGGGGGGGGGTACGATGAAGCAAAAAGGTCTTCCCTGCCTACGAACAGTCATGAACATTTCTCTTGAATTTAGGTTGGTTTTACAAAGGACAACTGTTGTCCAACTAGTCAGTTGATAAAGTGAATGTGAGTAACATAGTATGTTAGGCTGAATGAAGGCAATGTCCATCTAGTTCAGCCTGTTTCAACCCCCCCCCCCCCCCCCCCCTCCTTGTTCGTCCAGAGGAAGCCAAAAAAAGAAGAAAAAATAAATAACACAACAGCGAGCCAATTAGCTCCTATGGAGGAAAAAAAATTCCTTCCCGACTCCATGATGGAATCGTGAATCCCTGGATCAACATTTGAGATCAAAACCCCCGCTGGTCTCCTAATGTCTACATCCTGTAATATCATAGCGTTCTAGAAAGACATCTAGTTCCCTTTTAAACTCCTCCATGGATTTTGCCATCACCACGTCCTCAGGCAGAGAGTTCCACAGTCTCACTGCTCTTACAGTAAAGAACCCCCTTCTGTGTTGGTGATGAAACCTGCTTTCCTCTAATCGTAGCGGATGCCCTCTTGTTACCGTCACAGTCCTGGGTATAAACAGATCCTTGGAGAGATCCTTGTATCGTCCCCTCATGTATTTATACATAGTTATTTGATCGCCCCTTAGACGTCTTTTTTCCTGGGTAATTAATCTCAATTTTGATAGCCTCTCTGGGTATTCCAGTCCTCTCATTCCGCTTATTAATTTAGTTGCCCTTGTGATAGTTGGCCCATGTGAACATGGCCAACAATCAGATGACAAGCGACAGTTTGTAAACTAGTCCGTTTGCTTCAGCTCGCCTAAAAAATAGCCACTAGTTGGTTAATTGCCCCGTGTAAGCAGGCAATCATTTGGCTTTCGATGACTAGCCAATAACTTTGCCGAAAGTTGAGCGCTTCAGCAACTGCAAAATTGTACAATTGACCAACAATCAGTCAGTTTAAAAGCACACAAACAGACATTCATATGCGAACTCCTAGCAAGGATTTCAAGCGACTATTCGGACAATAGTGGTCCCATGTAAAGCCGCCCGTACTCGGAAGTGGTGTGTAATTGCTGGCTTGGACCACTAAATGGATACTAAACAAGTACACTGACGTGTCTAGAAAGATCTTACACTTGGTATGTGTATAGCGCTATTGGGTAAGGACCATTTGATTCTGAATACTGGATACACCCGTATTACCCATAAGCTCTAACCTCAGTATCCTGAAACCGCTTCTGTTCTACACATGGGTTCCATGGTAGCAAAGCTGGAGGAGGAAGATAATCCAAAAATGGAAAAATGGATGCTCTGCTATAGTTAAAGCCATGGATTCCATCTTCAGGAAAGACAATAATTTCGACACCCTGTTAAAGAAGAAATAAAGATGTAATTTAGGAATGATGAAATTAAGATGTAATCAGTTCTCAAACAGTGGTTTTTAGTCTTAAAATGACAATCCCATTTTAGGCATTTATGGCGCAACATCTGGGACCCTCATCTAGAATAGGAATCTGGCGATCCCGTGTTTGTTGATTTGTGTCTGCTGCAGTCTCCATAGACTTCATTGAACAGGTGGTCTCACTTGGACATGGCTCTCTCTATTGAAGTCTATGGAATTATGGAAGGAGCCAAACAAGCCACCTCTCCATTAAACTGTATAGAGACTTATGTGACCAAGAATCAGCAAATGGGGAGGGTAGAGAGGGAACCCGAATGCTACTGTTTGGTGTCCAGTTGCCACGACAACCCATGGGCCCTCCGCGATTTAATGGCAAAAGGCAGATGACGTCACAGAGCGAGCATTGATTGCGGCATGTAAGGGGTTAACAGCAGGGCTCGGTGAGATTGCCGTTGCAGCGGGAATCCAGCAGTCAGTCACAGCTGGCTCTTGCTATGGATGGCACGGGCTCAGTTCCTGAGCCTGCACCATCTATAGAATATAAATGTACACGCATTCATGGGAACGTCTTTCCACCCAGGGTCAAAATGTATACCCTGGGACAGGAAGGAGTTAATTTTCGTTGTATTTTGGGCTGACAATCATTTTTGCGATAGGGTTTAGTTAGAAATATTGCAATTTGCCTTCTGCAGCCTCTACATATCACTGTATACGGACACTGCAGTCTAAGTCTCCGTAGCAGATCCGTCAGTGAGGCTGGACTGTAGGCTTGGATTTTAGTCCTTCTCTCTCCTGCACTTTTTTCTTTATCAACTACTATAATTTATGACCATATCAAAGTTTGTTCTGGTCATAAATTAGCTGATGAGAACATGCAGCAGGGGAGAGAACAGAGGGAAGGTAAACCATCAGTCCGGCTTCACTGACAGATCTCCTATTGAGAGAATGAAGTAGTAAATATATATAAAAAAAAAAAAAAAAAGTCTGCGCTTATAAGATACATATGTAATAAACAAATAGTATTTACTGAGTAAGGAGATGGGGGGGAGGGGTCTACAGTATATCTTGAAACCCCCTCCTTAGAAGTACAAACAGCAGCTTGACCAAGTGGTGGTAGTTATGAAAAATGTATTCCATATGACAAAAAAAGTTAAGAAAGTTCATCAAATGCAACGCGTTTTGTGACAGATTGTCACCTTTCTCAAGCACCTACTTACACATGTCTAGAAAGATCTGCCATCTACATACCAACTGGCATTCAGGTAGGCACTTGGATTAGACTCTGTGTAGAGTGTAACATTATACTTTTTACTAGTTTTTTTCGGATGCGATTTGCAATTATTTAATATAATGTTTTTTCCCCATTTCTGCACTTTGGCTAAACACGCTGCATACAATTTAGTGGTGTGAGAAAATAAAATGCTAAGAATATTTATCTGGATGAGGTCGGTCTTTAACACACTGCTTCTGCGGATGACAAACATTTAACATTTTCGTTGGACTGATAGCACGGATTACACTATGCCTGAATGAAGGATCCAAGAAAATATTGTTGGAAATCTAAAATGTTAGCTTTACGAGCCAAGCGTGGAAAAGGGCTTCAAAATCTCACTAGAGCACTCAGTAAAGTCATTCAAAACAAAAGTTAAAGTGCAGAGGAAGTGACAGCACTGCAGCGACTGACGGGAGTATTAAGACCGCATCGTGTAATAGAATAGTTTGCCTACTGTAACAAGTTACTTACTCTTTCGGCAGCAGCACCGACCTGCTGCTCATAAATATCTAAGTTTTTGGCCATGAACTCCAAGGCAAATGTTCGATTGGACAAAGCTTTTGAGTTGTGGTTGAGTAGGACATGGTGCTCATACACAGCGGCGGTGTAGTAGTGGGCTGCATTGGCAACCTGTGCCATATAGCAGCAGTAGAAAACCTGCATCACCAGTTTAATGCCCATCTCTGTCGTATAACGAGTGACGCCTAGAAAAAGAAAATGTAATCATTAGTACAGAATTAAGCAACAAGAAGCCATGGCTTTGTCGTTTCAAGTCTATGGCCAAATCCCACGGACGGATAATTGCTGCGGGGTTCGCGGTCAGACACCTGCCGCAAATCCTGCAGCGATAGCGGTTAATGTTAACAGATTCTCCCCTGCCCATGAGCGAAAAACTGCTCGCAGGGGAGAATCACACCATGTTCTATTCATTGCAGAAAATCACACGGACGGCTTCCATTGCAGTCAATGAAAGCTGTCCGTCCCACGATACTCCGCACTGCGAGCACAGTGGAAGTATCGCGGGAAATCGAGTCACTGCCCAGGGCCGACGCATCATGCTCTGCACTGCGCATGTGCACCGACTCGCCGGCAGAAACTCTCACCGCAGATCCAGAGAGGTGAGTATGGGGTCTCTGGGGGGCGCCGGGTCCACTGTGAGATTTCTCAGGCAGAATCCGACCCAGCCGTGGGCAGAAGGCCTATATTAAAAAGGATATGGACCCAATTAATGACCTTAGACTAAGTTCCTCCATAATCCGTACCTCTCACATCTGTCCCCATGACTTTTCTCGAGCTGCTCCAGTACTCTAAAACGCACTACACACCCCGGACAATCAGGTTTATCACCAATATCCACAATTTTAAGCATGCTCTAAAAACACATCTCTTTAGGAGGACAAAGATTATTACATTTTATGTTTATGTTTTTTGTTTTTTTTTTGGAGTGGAAGGGGTCAAAGAGGCTCTTTCTATCTGATGCCATATGAATAAAGATCCAATGGTGACTTTCCTTCTATGGTGCCACGTCGGAAGCTTACAACACAAGGACTCGTGTGCCTGCATACACACCTCCCGTACTACAGGCCTTCACACCTACTGTCTTAGAGGCATAGCTATATGACAGATCTCGCTTACTTCTATTTTTTTTCTTAAGCTGACGCAAAAGCTAACTTGAAATTGTTGGTCTTTCGGGATTTAGTCTAAATTTGTATGACCTGAAGAAACATTTTCTGTTCGCGGACCTCACGGAATAAGCTTTTCAATGTAATTGCTATTGCAAAATTATTTGATGTCTCTTTGTAGTCTTACAATTGAAAACTCCACTAACCACATTACTAGTAAAATGTCAGAATGGTCTGCGGAAGTACAGTGCTATCATCATTATATCATTCAACTTGTCCATTTGGTGACTGTACCACCATTCAGTGCAATTTAACAGTTATTACAGGTCTTCTTGCTTCTTTCATGACAGAAGGCTGCCGGTCTCCTTCCTCATCTTACAAGACAACAGGAGACATTTTAGTTACTTACAAAAAGTAAAAGAAACCTCATCATTGCCAAATGTGACATCATTATTTAGGAAAGTGCATGCTAACAAAACAAAAGAGCAATGCCGTTACATTGTGCTAGAATACAAGTACCAGGTGAGCGCCCGTGTTCATGCCATGCCTAATCAATGCCCATATTCATCCCTACAGTATATCGAATTATAGCAGAAGACTACATAACTTTTTAATAAACAATTCCAGTGAATCCTAAAATTAAAAGGGTATTCCAATCAAACCTAGTGAATTAAAACTGTCTGATCAGAGTGGTCGGCCTACAGGGACCACCAACGAAGGCTTAGTGCCGGAAAAAAACAACAACCCTGCACCCTCATTGTCATGATTGTGCAGGGGGTTCTTCGGTAGGAGTCTTGGCTGACAACTGAATTCTACATGAGATGGAGGTCCCAGCCATCACTTGGAATGACTGGAATACCCTTTTAAAGTTAAAGGGGTTGTCCCGCGAAAGCAAGTGGGGTTATACACTTCTGTATGGCCATATTAATGCACTTTGTAATGTACATCGTGCATTAAATATGAGCCATACAGAAGTTATTCACTTACCTGCTCCGTTGCTAGCGTCCTCGTCTCCATGGTGCCGTCTAATTTCAGCGTCTAATCGCCCGATTAGACGCGCTTGCGCAGTCCGGTCTTCTCCCTTCCGAATGGGGCCGCTCGTGCCGGAGAGCTGCTCCTTGTAGCTCCGCCCCGTCACGTGTGCCGATTCCAGCCAATCAGGAGGCTGGAATCGGCAATGGAGCGCACAGAGCCCACGGTGCACCATGGGAGAAGACCCGCGGTGTATCGTGGGTGAAGATCCCGGCAGCCATCTTACTAAGGTAAGTAAGAAGTATTTGGGTAAGCACGGGACGGTTGTTTTTTTTTTACCCCTGCATCGGGTTTGTCTCGCGCCGAACGGGGGGGGCTATTGAAAAAAAAAAAAACGTTTCGGCGCAGGACAACCCCTTTAAGTTGGAATATAAATGGTTCTCTATTGTGTAATATCTTCTAGTTTTCGGTCCATCAAAATGCATATCAATATAAAGGTCTGTAATGTAACTGTCTGACAATATCTACATGCAGCTGTAAATTCCATGTTCCATCATTTCAAGTTACACCTTTTCTGCATCCTTGTAAATATTTTTGCATAGCACGAGATCAATATAGCTCTAACCTCTAATGTTCTCCTTCTTACTGGTCTTGCCTACAGTGTTATCCCAAGCAGGAGGCAAAATTATGAGTTTCTTGTATTTGCAAGATATCAGTTAAAGAAAACAGGGGAAAAAAAAAAAGCTTTCAATTGATTTTTTTTTTTTTTAAATAGGTTTTTCAGGAAACAGCATTAAATTCTAGATCCCTAAAATTCTGTTACGGGTAGAGGGGGATCACAATGGGTTGAATATATGGAACTGCATGAAGCAGCAGACAGCATCAGTGATGCTAAACCAGATAAGAAGGTTATTTAACCCTTTCCAATCCACTATCTGACCTGTGAAGACATTATGATTTAAGGCTGTACAGCTCCGATGTTGGAAGATGTCCGTTGGGGTTCTCTTACTGTATATTGCCAGCCTCTGCTGTCGGAGCCTATCCAACGTGTCACCTCATGCAGTACTGACTTTAGCCAGCAGATAGCGCCGTTGTATAATGGCAGAAAAAGAGTAAGCCCCCTGGGAAAACCAGGATACAAATTGGATTGGAAAGGGTTAAAAGGGGTTGATGTATTAGAGTCAGTATGTGGCACCTGGGGCAAACAGGAGATCACCCCCACCAACTCCGGCAAACAGTTGATCGTGCCAGGCAAGTTGCAGCCAGCTAGTGGCTGCTGCATGGGAAATGTAGTATACCGTGAAAGTCAGTCAGATGAATGCTTGTTCTTGAAATTCAAGGATGGCTCAAAGTCCGTTAGAAGAGGAGCCGCTCTTCTATTTATGCAGTCGGGGCTCCATGTCTCAGAACCAGACCTCCAAATACCCCATTCCTTTCATACAGCCATAACATTAAATTAGATGTTTACCTACAGCCACCTCTCAGAGGAGCTTAATGCATACAAAATCTGCACTAAATGGGTTTTCCATGTTAGGCCGGGCTCACACGAGCCGATTTGAATTGCATCGTGGGGATGATCCGCGGTAAAACACAGGCATTAAAAGGCATGTAGTTGCAAGCAGTAGAAAAATCGCAGCATGCTCTATTTTACCGCAGATTCTGAGTGGACGGACTCCATTGATGTCAATGGAGATGTCCGACCTGCAACCCATATTAAATTAACATGTGATCACCTAGTGACAGTTTGGGAAATAGAAACAAACCCCCCCCCCCCAAAAAAACTGTATTGCACATGACTGCCTACAACTCTCTGTGGTCATCCGCAATACAGGTTAGTGCCGTACGCAGGGTCACCGGCCGGGCTCACAACCGGAATCAGATGCAGGCCTCCCACGTGCGGAATCCGACCCGCTTCTGGGAGCCCAGTCTTATTTTTGTTAAATAGGCTGCCAATGTTAAAAAAAAAACAAAAAACATACACAATGAAAGATCCACTCTGGGTTCCTGCACCTTGCACCTCCAGCGTGACACCTCAATTCAAGTCGCTGAGTCTGTTTACAGGATGGCACAGACTGCTGCAACCAATCACAGACCTCAGCAGTTGGCTGCCGTGCTCCATGACTGACTGCACCAGCCTGTGAAGTCCTGTCAATAGACTGACTGCAGTCTATGATGGCAGGGAGGAAGGAGAGGTGGTGTTGAAAGTGTAAAGGCAGCCTGAGACAGGTAGGTATAATAATATTTATATAGCGCCAAACATATTCCGCAACACTTACAAAAACAGGGAGACACAGAAAGACAGAAGTACAGAAATACAAAAACCATGGTTACATAGTAATCAGTTGATGGAACCAGTAGGGGTGAGGGTCCTGCTCCAATGAGCTTCCATACTACAAGTAATGGGGGGATACAGATGGTAAAGGGGCTGGAGATGTGCACAGTATGGCGAGGTGGAGAGTGAGGGGTGCTATACTCAGACATTGCTTCAAAAAGATTCCTTTGGAGTCGAAACGTTCTTGTAAACTATGGCGGAATAAAGAAATGTTTCATTTGCACTTTCTCTGCTGTCACCGCTACCTATTTTCAATGGTCACACATTAAGCCGTGTGGTAGCTGAATCAGTATGACTGCACGGGGCGGTTGGTTGCGGCTAGCAGGGGTTGCAGTCACTACGACAGGGAGCATGTTTTCAGGTGGAGTACAGAGGGGTTTGGTTAGGGAATGTGGTATGCCTCCCTGAAGAGGTGCGTTTTTAGAGCACGCCTAAAGTTTTGTGTCAGGGATTGCCCGGATAGTTTTGGGTAGCGCGTTCCAGAGGACCGGTGCTGCTCTGGAGAAGTCTTGGAGGCGGGAATGAGATGTTCAAATTAAAGTGACACTCAGTCTGATTTCATTAGCAGAGCGGAGAGCCCGGGCTGGTTGATGGATTGAGATGAGGGAGGCAATGTAGGGCGGGGCACTGCACTGTGGAGGGCTGTGTGGATGAAGGTAGCGAGTTTAAATTGAATTCTGTATTTAACGGGCAGCCAGTGCAGTGACCGGCACAGGGCAGAGGCGTCCGAGTAACGGCTGGACAGGAAGATGAGCCTGGCTGCCGCATTCAGGATGGATTGGAGAGGGTAGAGTCTGGAGCAGGGAAGGCCGATCAGCAGCAAGTTTCAATAATCGAGGCAAGAGTGGATGGAGGGTAACAGTGAGCGTTTTTAGCATGTCCAGTGAGAAGAGAGCAGATTCTTGCGATTCTCTGCTGAGGTGCAGCTGACATGTTCGGGCCAGAGATTGGATGTAGGGGGTAAAGGAGAGATCGGTGTTGAATATGACCCCAAGGCAGCAGGCGTGTTGGGAGTTATGGTGGCGCCACACACTGAGATGGAGATGTCAGGAGGAGGTCGGTTAGTGGAGGGTGGATACACCAGTAGGTCAGTTTTTGAGAAGTTCAGTTTTAGGTAGAGAGAGGACATAGTGTTAGAGACAGCGGACAGACAGTCGGTGATGTTTTGGAGTAAAGGTGCAGGGATGTCACGGGAAGAGGTGTATAGCTGGGTGTCGTCAGCATACAGGTGATATTGGAGGCCAAATCTCCTGATGGTTTGTCCAATAGGGACTGTGTAGATGGAGAAAAGGAGGGGGCCGAGGACCGAGCCCTGGGGGACCCCAACAGCAAGGGGAAGAGGAGGGGAGGTAGAGCCAGCAAAGGAGACTCTGAAAGAGCGGTCAGATAGGTAGGAGGAGAACTAGGAGAGGGCAGTGTCCTTCAGGCCGATGGAGCAAATACTGAGGAGGAGCTTGTGGTCAACAGTGTCAAATGCTGCGAAGAGATCGAGGAGAATCAGTGGGGAGTAATCGCCCCTTGATTTGGCTGTCAGGAGGTAGTTTGACACCTTTGTAAGGGCATTTTCTGTTGAGTGTTGCAGGCCGAAGCCGGACTGTAGGGGGTATAGAATCTTTGTTTGTTTTTTTTAAACATGGGCTGTCTACTTAAAAAAAAACAAAAAAAAATAAACACATAACTAAGGAAACCCATGGAGATTTGCCTGCACCTTTTGCTCTAGATTTCACCCATTTAATAGAACAGTTATAATACGTGACATTTCTACATTGAATCAATAGATCGCCTGAAATCTTCACCAATTTTTATCTCTTTTTTGCATTTATTCAACATGAACTAAACTGTGCTTAAAGAATTGCTATAACATGATTATTTTATAGCTGCTGCTAAGTGTTGGCAGAACTGTATGTGTGGCAAGTCCGTCTAGTGGGTACAGACGTGTAGATGTCATAGTTGCTCACACCACCATTTGGCAAGCACTTATCTATTGCACTGCACAGTTGAATATTTGGAAGGAGCTCTTCTGCATGTACTAGAATTTAGGCTGCAAACACAGGACTCTCTAAAAGTTAGAACTAGGATGGTAGTAGTGGTGTAAATAAGGTAATAAAACATGCATGGAACAAACATTAAGGCCTCATGTACACGGGCAAAAGAAGAATTAAAATCCGCAGCGGATTTTAACTCTTCTCCCGCCCGCGGATCCGCACCCCATAGGGATGCATTGACCACCCGCTGGTAGATAAATACCCGCGGATGGTCAATAAAAGTGACTTTTAAAAAAAAAAAGAAAATGGAGCATGAAAAAAGCCGGACCATGCTCCATTTTTGTGCGGGTCTCCCGCGGGGACGGCTCCCGTAGGCTTCTATTGAAGCCTATGGAAGCCGTCCGGACCAAAAATCGGAATTTACTCACCTGCTCCGGATGGTCCCTTCGCTGCGGCTTCATCTTCTCTCAGTCGCGGCCAGATCTCTTTTCTTCGGGCCAGCGCATGCGTGGGGCACACAACCGACGTGCCCTGCTCATCCGCCGGGCCGAAGAAAGAAGATCCGGCCGCGACGGAGAGAAGATGAAGCCGCAGCGAAGGGAAGATCCGGAGCGTGGGGAGAGGTGAGTTACTTCTTATTTTCATGCCTCATGTCCGCGGGGCAGGAGGGACCCGCTGCGGATTCTCCATGGAGAATCCGTAGCGGGCCTGATTTTCCCCGTGGACAGGAGGCCTAAAGCCGTTATCCGCAGCGATAATCCGGCTGTGGGTAACGCAGTGATCGCTTCCCATAGACTGAACTATGGAAACCGCAGCCCGACATCCACAAGCGGAGAATCATAGCGATTCTCTGCTTGTGGGATTCAAATCTCAGCATGCTGCGATTCTCCGGGGTGAGCCCATCCATCAGATAGGTCTCCGCAATCAGCCTATCAGTTCTCCCCCCTGGTCCCCCGCGGCAGAATATCGCTAGTGATATTCTGTCACGGCCATGGACAGGCAGCCTTAGAGTTCATCTACATGGATGATTGGCATGTAAATGAAGGAGTACCCTGTGGAACCGCACAGCACCTTCCAAATGATGTATGTTTTTAGTTAAAGATTTTTATTGAAATTTTATAAAATTTTTGTTAGATTGAGCTGCAGATTTACCCCCCCCCCCCCTCCTCGCAGGGGGATCTCCGGTTTATAAAATTGTAATATAAACAAAAATAAAATCACAAACAAACAATGCCTCAGAGTAACATTCAATAGATGGCAAACTATCAAAGGTATAGTAGAGTTACCTGACCTACCGTATTAGTACCACTTCTAGTTGACCAGCCCATCCCACCGCCTCCCACCCATCCCAATCTAGTAGAGTCGTGACACCCTTCTCCTTAAGCTGCCTGCAGACGACCGGGTCGGATCCCGCTGCGAGCCCCTGCAGGGACCAGTGCGGCGCTCACCTCTCCAGCGGCTCCGGCCCTTTGATGTGCAGGCTGCCGGCCAGCTGGCGCATGCGCAGAGCGGAGCCAGGGCACCGGGAGAGATATTTATGTGCGTGCCTCTGCGAGACCCGCACAGAAATAGAACATGCCACGACTGGTTTTCCACATGTATTTTCACGCGGACAAGTCGCGGCCGTCTGCATAGGATTGCGTTTTGCAATGCAGTCCTATGCAGGCGTCCAGGGGCGGAAATTCTGCAGGAAATCCCGCCGCAGAATTTCCACCCGTGTGCAGGGAGGGGCCTTACTCTCCCCACCACGCATCTGCAGCGCTTCACCTCAGGAGGCCAGCATCCGGGGCCCAAATACTGTATGTTTTACGTCATACACCAATGACATTCATTACAAACATTCCAGTTTCAGCACCATGTGTTACAATATGCTGGTGTGTATTCACGGCTCTATTCCTTTATAGGATTTGTTCTAGTATTGTACATTTATGCTGCCACAATGGTTAGACATCAGCAGATCGAGGGTTAAAGTTCTAAACACATATTTCCCTCCTATGAACAAATTGTTACATTGTAACAGCACTTCTTGCCTTATTAGTTTTGTAAAGACACTTCTCTGAAAAGAGCATCGATGACGTCAGCGTAAAGCACCTCTCCGATCATAAGTGGCCTCTCAAAGTTCTATCAAATGAGCCATTTCAGAAAACTTAGCTTTTTTCCTGAGCTTTTTTTTTTTTTTTTCCCCCCATCCCTCTTACTCATGAAAAATAATCTCAAAGGACTCTAATTGCCGCTCCATTTGTGGGTGAACAAAGCAGGTCAACCGATCGCGCTCATCTGCACACAACTTCAGTGTGGGAAGCGTATATCATTAAGACATATAAATTGAGTCAGTGTATCTGGCTGTCACTCGGTGGATGACGAGGAGGCAGTGCTGGACACACAGGCACAGTTGCTGCTGTCAGAAGGTAAGGGAAATCTACATGTCTTCTAATTTCATGTGATATATTGACTTTATATGATATAGGTGTATATTTTCCATATTTTATTAGGATGAAAGAAACCCCTGTTGTAGCAGCCTACATACTGTCCTTACTTATTGCAAGCATAGCTGCTCAGTCGTCCCAAGAAAGAGAATGGAAGTCTTTGGGAAATCCATACAACAGGGATTTGGTAATGATCTCTTTACATTTGGAGTATTTGTAGTATGTGCTTGTTACTTTGTATACTGATGTGCATTTCAGGTTGGGTTCACGCCACATTTTTGTATCCTGCTAAAAGGTCCCGTTCTTATTTTATGTTGGGCGAATGGAATAATAAAACAGGATGCAACAATGTTGCAGCTGGCTTTTCTTGTCCGGTTTAAGATTAGGACCCTGTTTTTGCTAAAATAGAAGTTAATGCAGAAGAAGGAAACAGGATAGGCATCCTGAAATCACAGGAGGCGGCAATACTAACTGGTATGCTGATATAGAACCCAAGGGCAGGTATAGACACTATTGAATGCAGATGGAGGAGCATTGCATAGGTGCAGAATACTGATGACCAACCACTCCCAGGTCTGCCTCACTGGGTGCAATGGCTGCTTGGTATTTTACCTGCACACAGGTAAGGCATACAAAGGACAGGAATCCTGGAGAAAAATAGGCTCCTTTAGTAGAATGGTGTGAACCTAATCTTATTGATTTGTTGCACGCACTAATAAGGCAGCTACAATGTACTGGTGATTACAACTAAAAATTAAGATAAAGGACTGTCAGTATGAAGGTGATGACTGAACAATGAGATATTAGTAATACAATAATGGCCGATATGACTTAAATATCTTCACTGTATTAAGTGTATAGACTGACTGTGGGAGCACATATAGTGCCCTTATCAGATTTTACTATAAAACCACTACTAGGTATCTGCATAGGAGCAGAGTCTGCCGGAGTTATACTGTAAATGTGATATGTCAAGCAAACTGCATAGGATACAATATGACAAGACATAAGAGCAAGTAGCAATGTTATACTATAAAAGCCTTATGTATAGTCTGAAAGTTCAAGAAGTTTTCCGCTTTTTATCTAAAGTGAGCTTAAAAGTTTTGCAACTTTCTGAGAAAGTTTGTATTTCAATTTCTCATTATAGTCGAGATCTTTGCTGCGGATTAACAGGAACATTCATGTTCAAAATTAAAGACTGTACAGACCTAAAGAAATCTTGTGCCCAGTCACACAGCCTTATATTTGCGCCATGTGCTGTCCATGAAAGTTCTTTCACATGCATCTATGGGCCAAGTGAAGGAAGCTGCTGCATACCCTATTCTTGTCCATTTCATGATTGAAGACAGCACATGCAATGTACAGAGTTAGTGAATATCAGACAGCCTACTGAGGAGTTTCTGGGGTACAACTTGCAGAATATGTTACATTTTTGTTTCAGTATTGTATTTGCTCCGTATCAGATTGTATGCTGCACAGATATCCAACATATCTGATCCAGCTTATCAGCTGAGCTGCCCAATAAACATTTTATTGCCGGCTAATCCCACCAAGGGCGATGAATTCAACCAACAGTGATCTGAGTAGGGTTAGTATTAGTTATAATGCCACATAATTTAGATAGCTTGCTCTCTGTCACATGATGACAGACCTCTTCAATATGGGGTATTTATTACATATCATACTAAAGACAAGCCCGGGGCTCCTACTGCACCCCTGACCAACCCTCAGTCAACTCCCACTCGAATCAAAAAGCTATATTGTAATGGCGATAAAACAGCCACACATGGTTCTACTTGAGCTAATTAACCGAGGGGACCATCCGTATTTACTGCATGCTGCATTGTGGCTCCCTGAATGGGAATTGGAGGCAGGGGAGGCACGCAATGGGTGCTGTAGTAGCGTTTGCGTGTCCTCGTTAGAGCATCTCGTTATAAAGGGCTTTGTGAGAGATTACCTTAAAAGCCATGTACCGTACTGTATATGTATCACCTAACTATTAAAGACTAAAAAGAGAAAAAAAAAAAAAAGGGTAAAAATAAAAAAGGTAAGTAAAAAAAAAAACAAACATAGAAAATAATAAAAAACATCCTATAATTTTTGCAAAAAGCTTGGCAAAAAAAAAACAAAAAACCCTTAAGGTCACCATAACATTAACAGCACAAAAGCATCTCACATTTTATTCTTATTTACAGAGGAGAAATAATTTGCCCTCCGCTATTAAAAACAAATGGATCAGTCACATTTACCACATTGGTTTAATCGATGCTCACTTTTTATATAGTTTTTCAAGTTCTTGAAGTCTTACATCACTGGGAGGGGAGCACACTTGATGAACCCTGGAAACAAGGACAAGCCTGCAAGTGACCTGCACACTAATGGGGAGTCTAAGTACAGCAACCTGCGACAATACATGGACAACAATGAGATTGTGGACGTCTGAGCAGTGACAGGCAAGATGTGCCGGGTGTCTATACGAGCATCTGCCGGTCATACAGCATCACGTCATGGCTCTTTGTTTATGGCTTTACTTTTTGTTGAACCTTGTAATAGAGATCGTTCTGTATGTATGGTCCTGCCATTTTAGGTCAATACAAATTAGACTATTTTCATCTGCTGGAATAAAGCTTTTCTGTGGTTTTTAATCCGTTTCTGCGCTGCATTTATTAGTATAGGCTGTATGGACTCGCTGCATGGGTTTGCTTTAGATAGTAATGCAGTGATGGTTAAGGGGGTAGAAAAGTAATGTGGTATATTATATATATATATATATATATATATCTATCTATGAACTGATATTTCCATAGGGAGATACAATATAAGAGTTTGGAGATACTTTGGTCTTACAGGATATTAACGTGGAGGGATCCACAAGAGGCCCTTTAGGGTGCATTAGAGATGCAAAGTTTGTTTAAGAGGTTGCTGATCTGTGGGGCTCCTGAGAGCGGGGGTCCCATGTCCACAGTCCTCCTTACTCCGGGCTTACTGCACGCTTTGTAGTGAGGAGGAGACTGAATGGAGCGTTGGTCATGCAAGCGCTTTTGTGTGCCATTCATTTTTAATGGGACTGCCGGAGACAGTTGTGCGGCAAGCGCTTGGGTATTTCTGCCCATTGTCACTAATGGTGTGCCAACCGTGCATGCTTTGCCAGCGCTTCATTCATTCTGACGTCACTGTGGGGGGGGGGGGGGGGGGAGTGACCCCACAGTGACAGAGGAGGACAACATAGGACCCCCATGCTCGAGATCAGCGGGGGTCTCATCAGTGAGACCCCCACCAATCAGCAAGTTATCCCCTATCCTGTGGCGATTCTGGTACAACCCCTTTAATAGTTTACATCTCTGCTGGGTTGATATTGCATGTAGTTTTACTACTGCGAAAGGTAGCCATTAGAGATGACCAAGTGTACTCGGTTCGGGTGCCTTTGCACTCGAGCGCCGCTTTTTCCAAGTAACTGACTACTCGGACGAAAAGATTCGGGGGGGGGGGGGGCAGATGGGGGTAGCAGTGGGGAGCTCTCCCCCCCCCCCCCCCCCTCTGCAACCCCCCGCTCACCCCTGGCGCCCCCCGAATCTTTTCTTCCGAGTAGTCAGTTACTCGGAAAAAGCGATGCTCGAGTGCAAAAACACCCGAACCGAGTACGCTCGCTCATCTCTAGTGGCCATACATCTCGTATAGCTATTCCTCCTGACCCCCATACACGTATGCTCATCCCGGCTCAGCTGAGTGGGCATGTGTTCTCCATAGTGAGGAGAGTATAACCGGCTGCTAGACATTTCTCAGCTTATCTACCGTGAGAATAAAGAATTGGGAATGTTGAAATCCAAGCAATCTTCCCCCCCAACATCTGCCATAAGGGTATTGTCGGTATACCTCCACACACATTATATGACCAGCTGGTCCCACTGAAATCTGCCAGTTTGGCCAACGTTCATCAAATGTTCTTATTTTTGCCTAGCAACAATGTTAGCGTAGGGACATTGTGTGGGTCAGACTTACCATTCGCATCACTGGAGCAGAGCTAAAGTGCAGTCAGGTAGAGACTACATTGCCTCTCTCATTTCAATCCACTCTGCTAATAAAATCAGACTGAGTGCCCCTTTAATTCGAACCTCTCATTCCCGCCTACAAGACTCCTCCAGAGCAGCACCAGTCCTCTGGACCGTGCTACCCAAAACTATCCGGGCAATCCCTGACACACAAAACTTCAGGCATGCTCTAAAAACGCACCTCTTCAGGGGGGCATACCATATCCCATAAACCAAACCCCTCTGTACTCTGCCTGATAACATTGCTCCCTGTCCTACTGACTGCAATCTCTTATAGCCATAATCAACCACCCCCTGCAGTCACACTGGTTCTGTCATCACACGGCTTAAGCCTGACCATTGTCTATGTGTATAGCATCCCTCATTCTCCACCTCACCATACAGTGCACATCTCCAGCCCTTTACTTTCTGTATCACCCCATTACTTGTAGTATGTAAGCTCTTTGGAGCAGGACCCTCACACCTATTGCTTCCATCAACTGATTACTTTATGTAACCGTGGTTTTGTTTTTATTTCCCCTGTCTTGTAAGCGCTGCGGAATATGTTGGTGCTATATAAATAAAGAATATTATTATTCCACCTAGCAAAGGGTCAGAGGTGACAATGTGTAACACCGGAATTCCCCCTCTGTAAATGTGATATCAGATGGGACTCTATACCAGAAGAGTAAAAAAAATATATATATAAAAAAAAAAAAAATCACAGCAAAAAGCAGAGATTAGTAAACAGAAAAACTAAGACAGGCAAAAATAATCAATCAGTAGAGAAATTAGAGAAGTTACACAATTTTACAGAGCAAATAAACAGCTGCCATTGGTGTAAAGCAAACAGAAGAGTCCAGTCCTCACCTCTTTTCCCAGGCGATCCAGCTCTGCAGCTCCGGTAGTCCTCCGCAGCCTCTGCTTATGAGCTGGTGACCGCTGCAGCCAATCAGTGGCTATGGTGGTCATGTGCCAGAGAAATCAAGAAGTGAATACCGCCTCTTTTTTGTTTCACACAAATGACAGTAGTTTTTATTTGTTGTTTTGTAAACTCAGAAAACCCCTTTAAACCTAAAAAAAATTAAAGGGGCTCTCAATTTTTTGAACTACGTTCTGTCCTGGGACTGGAGAAGGAACGGGTATATTACCTGCAGTTATTCTTCTCCTTCAGCCCTAAGATCTGACAGTTTCTGGTCCAGTTTTCAGCTGTCCAAAATGGCAGCTGCAAACTTCTGACTACCTAATTCCTGCAGTGCACTGGTAGTATTAGACTACCAACTAGACCTGCTCTGTGATGGGCCATGGCTGCTCAAGTGATCAGTGCTGACCAATCAATGAGCAAAGCACAGCATACTGTAACCGTGTCCTCCAGGGGGTGGGGGCGGCAACGACACACTGGACTCAAAAGTGCATAAAAACTTGCTTCAGTCTTTATTTTAACGTATGCTTCCAGGCAACAAAACATCAACACAAAAGTCCATGCAATATAACATATGCAATGCTGCCCCTCGTAGGGTGCTCTGAGGTTTCTCCAGGTCCTGCTGTGAAGTGGTATTCCCACCTCAGGCTGTCACTGACTCCTTGGAAGCTGCAGCCTTTTATGTCCCAGTAACAGGGTCAGTGCCTACAGCTGAGCTTCCTAAGGACTAGGGTGAAGTTGTGGACTGGACCGCCACCTTGTCCAGACTAAGAGCCTGGGAGGGAGATATACTTCATCCACAACTTCACCCTTTAACTGCCAGAAACAGGAGCTGGTGGATCAAAGGACGGCAGAGAATAACAAATGCAAGTGATACACCCCTTACCCCTCTCGTCAGGGGAGACAGAATGTTACCCTGAAACCAGAAGGTCGCTGTAAAGTATAAAGCCGGGGCCTGTGCCTAGAGGTGGACTAATGAAGGGAAACAAAGACCGGCGGCTTCACTGGTATTGTTAACAGTAGGTCATTCACACTGCGGACAGACATCACCAGCAAGTTTATAGGGAAGAACTGAAAAGTCTGCGGACACAGTATTTTTGTAGAAAAAAAGGCATGTAACAAAATAATTTTAAAAAAAACCAAAACATCAAAAATGCTATTATAAAACACTTGAACGGGTTTTTTTTTTATTACAAGTGTTTAAGAAATAGTGTGTGTGGAGGAGGCTTTAAGGGGGTTTCCTGAGATTGAAGAAAAAAAAGTTTACAGAAGGAAGAAAACTGTGTACAACAAGAAAAAGAAATGTACTCACTTCTTGGGCCGTATTTACAGGCGATTGGGATTTTCATCCATAAACGGTCTAATTTTTGACGCCATGCTCATGCGGTTATGCCATTTTTCACATGCGATTGCCATCTGTTTTGCATACAAAAAAATAAAATTAAATCAAAACACAAATATACAGGCTCTGCACTTCCTGGTTCTTTTTATTTATTTTTTTGTGATCCCCCATGGTTACATGGGTAAAAAACTAATCACACTGGCATTATGCAAGTGCAATCTGTTTAATGCACCTGTCCATAGAATGGTAGAGTTGGAAGGGACCTCCAGGGTCATCGGGTCCACCCCCCTGCTCCGTGCAGGATTCACTAAATCATCCCAGACAGATATTTGTCCAGCATTTGTTTTAACACTTCCAATGAAGGAAAACTCACCACTTCCCGTGGCAACCTGTTCCACTCATTGATCACCCTCACTGTCTAATATCTAATCTGTGCCTCCTCCCTTTCAGTTTCATCCTATTGCTTCTAGTCTTTCCTTGTACAAATGAGAATAGGGCTGATCCCTCTGCACTGTGACAGCCCTTCAGATATTTTGTAGACAGCTATTAAGTCTCCTCTCAGCCTTCTTCTTTACAAGCTAAACATTCCCAGATCCTTTAACCGTTCCTCATAGGACATGATTTGCAGACCGTTCACCATCCTGGTGACTTCTCTGAACTTGCTCCGGTTTGGCACTGTCTTTTTTACCCCCTTAGTCCTCCAACAAGTGTTTTTTACGGCATTTAGTTGCACTACGCCTCCATTCATTTCAGCGAGGCCCCTCAGACGAGCATTTTGGCACAACGTTTTTAATGCGCGCCATATGTTCTATTTTTAGCGTTGCAGCGCACTTTTGACGCCCCGATTGGTGGCATTCCAGAAGGAGCTTGTAGCAGCTGTGGCTGCGCTCGCTCACTGCTCTGTTAGCCCACAGTAGTATGAGTCGTTATGTGCGGAATTGGATGCCGGAGGGCAGATATTGATGGCGCTGTACCCGGAGGGCGCAGGTGTAAGTGTCCAGTGGACACTGTTCTTGGAGTCTTGCCAGTTGCTTTGGGGACGGAGGCCGCAGCTGTCACTCTGCTGTCCCCGCTTTTGTGCCATGTGCGGCTGTCAGGTGTGAGGACACCCCGACTCCCGTGCGCGGTGTTGAGAGTTGTGCCGCAGTTGGTAGTCACCGGAGCCCGCAGCTGTAAGTGTGCAGTGGCCGCGCTACAGGCATGTGCGTCCGTTGGCTGTCATCTGCTCTGCAGAGAGCCCTTGTGGGGAAGGAGAACTGTGTCACCGGCGGGTATATTACATTGTGCAACGTAGCCCTGGGGACTGCTTGCAGCCGCTCCTCCGGCGCCTCTGCCGCTCCCGCCGCGTGGTAAAGGCCCTCATACCTGAGGCTGCAGCGGGGACCGCTCTCTTCAATATAAATCCATGGAGCTGTCGGCAAAGGTTTGTGGCCTGGCAGGACCTACAGAGTAGCCTATCACGTACAGGGGGCGTCACCCCCGTCACTCTTGACTCCACAAGCACTTGCTGGTGGCGTCAAGCAACACTAATACCGCCCATGTCACAGCAGAGATGCAGGGTCCTAGTATACCCTGATCAGCTCTGCCAGTGACTATTGTAACTACAGAATATATATATATATATAATGACCTAAAGTGGATGACAACCAAAACTGCCGCCATATGCACCCTGCAATCCAAGACTATACAAATTATATATCAAAACGTCTGAAACAAAATGAGGAACCCATTCCTGTACTTTATTTTTAAATTTAGTATATTTAAAGCGAAGATAAAGAGCTACAGACTACAAAAATTTTTTTTTAGCTATTTAACCCTAATAAAACAAAAACAAAAAGGGAAGAAGTCAGAAAAAAAAAAAATATGGTCATATATGTCACAGAAAATCGTTCCATCTAGAAGGGCCTTTTACACGGATGTATACGCCACTGCACACGCCTTAGTGTAAAATGTTTGCGCTATGAACGAGGCTTGTTTGCGCTCACATATCAGCATATACTACTATACTTTTTCTGCCTGCAGGCCATGTTTTGGGGGGCACGGGACACAAACACGATTGAAATGGCCAATTCGTCCGATGCGTTCCAGACACGTTCTTTTTCCAGCAGAATCACGCATCTCCTTGAGAATTGCATTTGCGCACCCCTATGGACTGCGATGGGGACCTTTGGTGCGCAAATAGGCAGAAAGATAGAACATGTTCTATGTTATTTTTGCACAACTGAAATGCGTGCGCCAAAATACGGAAGTGTGAACGAGCCCACCGACATCCATGGGCTCCATTATTTGCGGTTTGCGCGTGTAAATACGTCCGTGCGACGCCACCTTTAGGTGATAAGGTAAGTAGCACTTCTGCTAGTTATCACATTGGCACAAAGTTAGCGAGCTCTTCAGATTAGTTCACTTCTCTATGGCATTACGTAAGATCCGTCTTCAGCTAGACGCACCCGGCCGGCATCATGCGGTATACTCGGTGCTGAAGGTATACGAGGGTCCCGTTACCTACTACAGTATTATAAGCCCCGGTCATCCACGGCCTCTTCCATCATCAGCCCGCTCTCCTCTGAACCTTGTACCGTACACGCCCCCTGCCGGCTATTGGTTTAAACAGCCGGAAATGGGCGGCAGCTTGCGTCTAATTGGTGCAATGACACATTCTCCCCGCCCCTCAGTGGCTTTCTGTCCTATGCCGCTTGGGGGCGTGGCGTAGACTCATCTGACTGCTCCTAGGAAGTGAGTGCTGCAGAGCAGGGATCGCTGGGCAGCAGTATGGCATCTGAGGAGCCGCTCACCGGGGCACAGATCATCGCGGAGGCCTTGGTTGCACAAGTAAGATCCATTAAATTGCAACACAAGATCACTTCCTGCTGGCACTGGCTCAGCTGCTGCAGAACCCCTTTCGAGGCAGAACCTTCAATAATGAGTCAATAGCACCCTTTATTGGAAGTAGTGTATATAGTTGACATTTATCACATGTAGAATGTATTAAATGCACGCTGAGCCCTGTAGTTCCACACCTGATTCAGTGATAAGTAAAGGCATAGGTGCTGCAGATGTGCTCTGTTATCTCCCAGTAGGGTGACGTCTATTAATCGGCTATATTTTGGGTTGTTCCTCCTCGGCATTACAACATCTAATCTGGTGAAAGAAGTGCGATCAAAGTTCACCAAGTATAAGATGCCCTTTATACGCAGTCGGTATTCTGCAGCAGTCGCAGCTGTGACTGATTAGTTCTCAGATGGATGAATCTTCACGGACCGACTGGACTTTATAACGAGGTCTGCAAGGCTTACCGTCAGTCATCTGATAAGTTGGACGCCAAGAATTGCGCCACTCTTAAGAACTCTGGAACTCTGGGCAAACAAAGTTGGCCGCCATCGCTTCTCTGGCTACCTGATGCACACTGTGTGTTAGTAATCTCAGGCCGGCTTCACACCGGCGAGAAAATCACGCAAGATTTGTGTGTTGTGAGACGCACAAATATAAACCCCATTCTTTCGAGTGGGGTCATACACGAGTGATGTTTTCACGTATGGCACGGGGAAACAAATCGCAGCGTGTTCCATCTTGCTGCGTGATCCCGCATCATTGAAAGCAATGAGAGGAACTTCTCGATCCTCTGCCATGGCTTCTACAGATGCGCCAGAGGACCCCTTCATCCCCGAAGTTTTGGCATGAAAACCCCTTGCATGCCTGGTTAATTCACATGGTGGGGAGCGCAATATAGGGGGCGGGATTCACGGTCCCATATCACGCTCGCCCAGTGTGAAGTCAGCCTAAGGATTCCAACACATGGGCACAATACACAGAGAATACAATTGATTTTAATGGGTTCCTTCAGATGCTCTATTTTCTGTGTATTTGCACACTAAAGTTCCCCATAGAAGTCTACGGGGGGGGTGTAAATACGTACACAATATGCAAGGGGATGTGCGAGATACAGAGCAAAACCATGGGGTAAAGAACACATCCGGACCTCATTAGGCTAAATAGCCTTTTACTAGTCCCTCCTGCACACCAAGCTGCAGTATAGCATCCAGTGTACTTGTGTCCCTATGAGGGTCGGCAGCGGGTTCCACCCTTTTGCATTTGCGGTCAGTAGATGACAGTTGGATCAACCTTATTCTCACACACAGGGGGGAAGGAAATCTGTGCAGAATTGCCGTGCCGTGCGGATTTAAAGCTACACATAAATTTACGCTTTGGATTTTCATGGTGGATATAGCGATATAGCCGCCAGAAAATCGCAGCGATATCGTAGCTGTGTTCTGTGTGATATCGCTACATTTTCTTGCCATATCATCGCGATTTTGTGGCTCTACCAAGTCGCACAACTTTGTAGCACTCTTTTGCTGGTATTTTCAGGGGGGGGGGGGGCTTGAAATATAAGCCCTACCCAGAAAATAAGCCCCGGCTTCATAAAAAAAATAAAAATACATTACCTAACAGGCGCTGTCTGCTCTGCAGCACTTCTCTTCTGGCAGTTCTGCAACACTTGTTTGTAGTCTTCACCCAGCACTTCCTGGTCAGGGGGTTCAAAAATCCCACCTCCCAGGATGTGCTGGCTCTGATTGGTTCTCAGCCAATCACTGCAACATTTCACGAACCAATCACAGCCATCGCATTGAATGGCTGTAATTGGTTCATCGAGCGCTGCAGTGATTGGCTGAGCTGTTGCACTTGAGAACCAATCAGAGTTAGTGCTTCCTGGTACATGGGATTTTTGAACTCCCTGACCAGGAAGCGCTGGGTGAAGACTACAAACAAGTGTGGCAGAACTTCAGAAGGAGAATTGCGGCAAAGCAAACAGCGCCTGTTAGGTAATGTATTGTTTTTTTATGTAGCCAGGGCTTATTTTAGGGACACACAGTAGGACTTCCTACTATAAAAGTTGCATCGCCGCGCACGATAACCGTGATTTTGTGCAATGCAACACAAAGGAAGGCTTTATAGGAAAACATGGGCTACAACACCCCGCAGATCATGGCAGGATTCATCACGACGCAATTATTTTTTTCTTCCAATGTAGCAGCCTACAAAACATCTCTTATGTGAAGGAACTCATTGAAGAGTGTGAGCGTCACAGACATGCGATTTGCAGCGCTGTCGCATCGCAGGAAAATTGCGCAATTTTGTCACCCGCGTGAAAGCAGCTAACGCATTGAGTAAAATCTGCACTACTTCTGCAAGATGCAGCAGGTTTGAAGAATGGAACATTTTCCAGTGTAGGCAGATGGGATTTGAAGACCCCATCTACTTGTATTGTGAATTGCTGTGGGGTCTGCAGTATGACAACGGCACCAAATACCTGCAGCGAGTATATTGTGTCCAGATCGGGCTTAGATACAACTAGTGGCAGGGAGTGGGATTTTCACCCAGCTCAACCAATGTCCTGGATATGAGCTGCACATATAGACACACATCGTCTTCAACAATGGGAGGAATTACTGAAGAAGTCTCTCCTGTGATTGTAAACCAGAGCTCTGCTCTTCTGGGATCACCTTAACAATTACTGTTGTGTCTTTCAGAATGTAAAGTATATGTTTGGTATAGTTGGAATTCCCGTCATCGAAATTGCAGTTGCTGCTCAAGTAGCTGGGATCAAGTATGTGGGCATGAGAAACGAGCAAGCAGTAAGTACTTCTGGGCAATATATGCATAGAACCTTCAGGCCATGACTTTTTTCCCCCCCAAGACTAAAGACCCAACAAGACTGGATTATAGATAAGAGTGATTCCTCAGTTTATAAGGCTGGTTTCAAACGAGGGTATTGTCACACCTTCGTAATACGGACATGTTACAGATAACATTGCAACCAGAGCCTCGTGTGGCTGCCTTCAGCCGGCTACCTGAAGGTTGCGAGTTTAATCCCTGCATGGTTCGGGTAGCCAGCTCGAGGTTGGCTCAGCCTTTCATCCTTCCGAGGTCGGTAAAGTAAGTACCAAGCTTGGTGGGGGGTAATAAATAAGTTACCTGAAAGCGCTGCGGAATATACAAATAACAAGATTTATTTATCTATATTTGCATCCATATTTGCCCAATGGAAAATAATACCGATGGAGGCAAAAACGGACAAAAGTAGCATCTGCTGTGTTTTTGGGTTTTTTGTTTTTCTTTTAAACTCATTTTTTATTGATATCTGAGAAAAGGAACATGCATGAGCAGGTCATAACACTCACATAACGCTCCATATAAGCTTTCCAGCCTCAAGTTTTCCGTGTAAAAAGCAAAAAAAAAAAAAACCAACCTTGCCTATGCATATACCTTCCATTTTTTTATTTCTCCCCATTATCCCCCCTCCCCTAACCTCCGACAATCTCAACATCATATTATAGAAGCAATAACAAAAAATGTAAAAAACTGTAACATTTCAACTAACCCGCAGTACAACTGTGGGTGACAACTGCAGGAGCTGCCCCCCCCCCCCCCCCCCCCCGATATCTTGGATCAGCTTTTGAACCCCTACCCAGTAATTTTGGATCTTAGGGCAATGCCATATGCCATGTAAAAAAAAAATTGGATTTTGGTTGGGAGGAACTAGGACAAGCTTGTAGCTTTGCTGAACCATTGGGGTTCTGTGACTTGTCAAACCCATATATGGCTCCATGAATTATTTTGAAGTAGGTTTCCCTCCATCTTTCATTTGACACCGTCTGCCTCACAGAAGTCCAACTCTTAATTACTCCCTCGGGTAACTCTGGATCTTGGAGCTCCCGTGTCCATTTATTGAATAAGCTAGATTTGTACTTTCTCCTCCATCCCTCTCTAAATTTGGTATACAATTTTGAAATTGGGTGTTTATATGAATAGTCTTTTACCAAGATATCAACTGGGTTAAGTATTGCTTCTTTGGGTATATCAGCTAGTCTTTCCCAGAGGAAGCTACGGACTTGTGCGAATGGTAGGAAGTGGGACGAAAGTAGACTGAATTCCTCACGCATTTCTTTAAAGGTCTTGTATCTGGGGTATTCTGGGTGTAAGAGATGTTGAACTTTCATAATCCCCTTGTGCTGCCATATTTCAAACATTCTGTTTTCCCTCCCCGATCTGTTTTCCCTCCCCGGATCTGCTATGTTTTTGAAACACTGCTGTGAAAAATACTCCTGTAATTCTATTTACATTACCGTCTGTAAAACCCAGACCAAATACAGAGTAACATCACGCTCTTCTGAAAATGCCCTAAGGGCTAATGCCCACGGCCGAATTTCTGCTGTGTGAAATCTATTGAACCTAATAGCTCAATGTACGCGCTGCGGAATTCCGCAGCGTGAAATTACCCGCAGTGTGTCCTATCTGCCGCAGGAATACGCACGGACGGCTTACATTGTAGTCAATGGAAGCCGCCCGTCACACTATACTTCCACTGTAGCACAGCGGAAGTATAGCGTGGATGCGCCCTGGCAGCCGCGTCACATGACGCCGCCGGTGCGTCATACACTGTACTGCGCATGCGCGGCGGCGCGTCATGCGGGAGCTATGCAGCGGATCCGGAGGTGAGCATGGGGTCTTTGGGGGGGCGCTGTGACGGACTCTGCTATGGTATTCCGTTTGCGGAGCCCGTCACGCCCGTGGGCATGGGCCCTATTAGCAAGCAATCTGTCTGCTGAGACCGCCTGCAAATACTCAAAATAGAGCGGTGCTGCAATTCTCTGTGCAGCGTGTAAATGAGAGCAGAGAAAAGAAGGGCTTCTGCCCTATTATTCACAAAATTACTGGGGGTCCCAGGGGCCAGACCCCAACCAAGCCTAGAAACTTGTCCTCCCTTTCCATGAGTGGAATACCCTGCCATTTATATCTGAGGCCCTGATATTCTTCTGCTGTATCTGTGTGTGTAAACGCTCCCTTATATACCATACAAATGCATTCTGCGCTGCTTTGTAAATGCACTTTATGAACTTTTCCTGTGTTTCAGGCTTGCTATGCTGCCTCAGCTGTGGGCTACCTCACAGGCAGGTAAGAACAAAATTGGGACTGAAAGTAAAAACAAGCATCTATACAATTAATTAGTACTTGCAACCAGGGGCGTAGCTAAAGGCTCATGGGCCCGGGTGCAAACGTTTATTTTGGGGGCCCCACAACTTTTCCTAACCCCCTTAACAACACACATGTTATAATGTCGAGCACAAAGTACTATTTTTCTGTTTTGCTCATATGGGTTGTAAAAACTACTAATATACAACATTATAATAGCAATACGTTACTAAAGACTTGTACATCATCATAATGTATACATGTTTGTTTGCATTGATGCAGATTGATTTTTGCCCTTTCAGACCTGCTGTGTGCCTTGTAGTGTCTGGACCAGGACTCATCCATGCACTGGGCGGCATGGCAAATTCTAACATGAACTGCTGGTAAGAAATCCATTGTATTTGTGCACCTAGTGTCATATTTTTTTTTTTTAATGATTCTATGAAACATATTCAAAAACCTGGTGTTAACCCTTTCCAATCCACTGTCTGACGGCTAAAGACATTCGGATCGAAGGCTGCACAGCTTCCAATGTCAGAAGACAGACGGCAGGGTATTCTTACTGTATAATACTGGCCGCTCTGTTGTCGGGGGCCTCTCCAGCATGTCCCATACCGCAGTACTGGCTATAGCTAGTAGGTGGCGCCATTGTATAATGGCAGAAAGAGAAAACCCCCTAGGTAACCCTGAATCCAAAATTGGATTGCAAAGGGTTAAAGGTGTGTTAATAATGCATACTCAGGAGAGGCAGAAATTTCCTGAAAGGAGACCTGTCGGGTCCCCAATGGTGCCCGGACTGTGGGCACTGCAGTATAGTGATGGGGCCCTTTTACACGGAAAGATTATCGTTTGTCACTCTCTGGATCGCGGGAATCTGAATGATGATCTTTCAGTGTAAATGCTACCAATAACTGAAAGACGACCAAAAATTAGTTCGCTTATTGCTCGTTATTCAGGCGTAAAAAATGTAAAGACAATCAGATCGTGTAAACTGCCCGTGATTCATCTATGAATAACTGTTTACTGTGAATGGAGGCGGGCAGCGTTCATGACTGGGCGATCATCACTCCTATGTGAAAGCGCAAGAACGATTATCGCTGAGATGACTTTTTGGGCACTTCATCCTGTGTAAAAGGGCCCTTAGACACATTAATTTCAGGTCTCTGTGTGCACAGTAATGGAGAGAGACCCATGAAGCAGCGAAGGCGTGGTGAGCAGTGAATATATGAATATTAATGGGCCAACAAGACTCGGCTCTGTGGCTCGCTACAAACTTTGACTTTCTCCAAAACGTCTGAAGTGTTCAGTATACAGAGAAAGGAAAGGAAATAGTTTGGCAACAGATCTGTGTGTGTTGTGCCTTGTTCTGTTTCCTCTTCTTATCTGTCATATGTGTACATTCTGTTACGTCATTAACACTCACGAACTCCCAAAACTGCAGAAACAGCAGGCATGACACACTGACTGACAAACGTCCAAAACAAGACCAAGCATACCCGCACGCATAAACAGATGTAAATAAATACAATGCAAGGTCTTGGTTCGTATTTTGGCCAAGATACTCAAGCCCACTTCAAGGGTCCTCATTGTCCTTACTGTAACAAGACAACTTCCACATGAAACCTGCCTGCATGCGGGGCGATCGTCCTAACGGGGACGGCCCCGCGCTGGAACCTGGAGACCTACCTAGATGACAAAAAAAAACACAGCAGGACTGAACGCAGCTCACACCAACACATAAGGAAATTGCATATAACACTGAACACCATGCACCCATAACAGGACTGTCCACACCTCATGTCCGGCATCCTGCACAGACACGCAGGAACATGACACTGTTTACACTGAACAGACAGAGGAAAGCCCAGCAGCCTCTAGCAGAGGAGCTGGTATATATGAGCAGCAGACCTGAGGGATTGGCTGGCTGGAGAAATCCACACCCAGCCAGTTCAATCAACCCCCACCTGTGGGGCTGCACTGCAGGAAACCCATGTAGAACAGGTCCCTGCAGCACACCCTAACACAGTATAAGTAACAGACCACTGAAATCAGCAGGTCTGCCGCCTGGGCACCCACTGGGTTCCCATTAAAGTGTACTTGCAGCCTAAATGCAAATATCTCCAGAATACATATGAACAAGAAGTCTGAAGTTATTTCCTTTAAAGTGACCCTGTAGTCTTGTTACAAAAATTTGTCCTGGGACTGGAGAGTGCAGTTATATTACCTGTTGTTGGTCTTCTGTGCTGAAGCCCCTCTGATGCACCGGTTTGGGGTCCTGGTCTCAGTTTTCCAAGATGGCCAACACAATCTTCAGACTACCTAAACTCCACAGTGCTGCTCACATAATCAGATCTGGCCAATCAGAGAGCAGTGCAGAATCTACATTAATTAGCTTAAAAATAGCAGTGGCCATCTTGGATAGCTGAAAACCGGATCCTGAACCAGCACATCAGAAGGACATCCATAGAGAAGAACAGCAGCAGGTAAAATATCCTACCTCCACCTTCCCCTTTGGTCCTGAGACTGAATTTTATTGTCCTGCTTTTAATTACTGTATATAATGTGTTTAAACCTTTCTAGCAGTGCATGCTACTGTCACTTTAGTGGAATTAAAGCACAGCTATAGAAGTGCACCAAAATGTATTTTTGTGAATTTTGGTACCAAATTTTTCTTTTAGGCCAGTCATTATCTTGGGAGGCTCTTCTGACTCTAACCAGGAAACAATGGGTGCGTTCCAAGAATTCCCTCAGGTATCTGTGTTCCTCCTCATTGTTTAGGAATAACATAACCTTATCTACGATTAAGGCTAACATTATAGATGGCCATGTGAATTTTCTTTATTACTTTTTAGGTTGAATCTTGTAGACTGTACAGTAAATTTTCTGCTAGACCAAGCAGCTTGGAAGCCATACCTTCTGTGGTTGAAAAGGTATGTTTAAAATGACAGTCCAGGTGAGAGCTTAAAAATATGTAAGTCGGTACCAATGGATGATGTTTGCCTTATATCTATTTTCCTCAGTGCTTGGCTCTTCTTTAGCTAAGCTCCATTAGGGTAGAGCAACAAATTGTGACTACAGTGTCGACAAATAGTCTGAAACATACTCCTTGTCTCTTCAATGGTTCAGAGGGACACACCCCCTGTCTTTATTGGTTCAGGCTGGTGTTCTCACCTTCTTCTACAGCTCCGCCTCTGCTGATTGGTTGCTGTGTATAACATGCCCCCCCCTTCCTCCCATGGAGTGCATGGAGGGATGCTTTCTATTACAGCAAGAATAGAATGATTTTAGTATACAAATCTCTAAACCACCAATGACCAAACAATAAACATTAGGTAAATGCTACATATGTACTGAAGTAAATTGTTAGTGGGTCAGTAACAGATAATGCTGCAATCTCATTTGGTTACTTTCTTCTTTCTCCCAGGCTGTGAGAACTAGCATGTACGGCCGGCCTGGTGCTTGTTACATTGATATTCCTGGAGACTTTGTAAACAAAATGATTGATAGAAGTGCCGTGAGGTATGTTATAGTATGAAAGATTCAGATTACAGTACAAGGCCAGTAGTATGTGAGTACCTCTTCTGGGTTTAGAGGCATTAGTCATATCCATTAACGGATAGATCAAGCAATTTTCCTACACTTACCTCGTACTGATTTTCTGTACTGGTGCATCTTGTCTCCACCAGGATAATGGGTGGAGACCTGGGATTGTGCTGTGGGAAATATAGGGTACGCCCACAGCTGCTGAGTGGCTGGGCTCCTGTCTTAGCTGGCCGCTGGACTTCTTTCTCCGCTGTCGTCCTTCAGGCATGTGAGCTCCCCGATGCCCTCCTTTCTCAGCTACAAACGGCATGCTTGTTAGCAGCGCTGTCTGCCTTCTGCCATGTAAGCTCCCTGCGGGCCTTGGGCCGCTTACATCCCCTGCTGTGACTATCACCGCCAGGATCCCTGCAATGTTCCCCACTGGCACTCTTACTGCTGGCCTCCCTGCAATATGTCATGCTGTCCCTACCCCCTCATAAGTTGGGCCCCGCTCTGTCTAGCCACCCCCCTGTGCCTGTCAGCCCCTTTCTTGACAAAGGCACTCTCACCCTGCACTCCCTTCCCCAGCTGGCACTGGCACCACCGGCATCAGCGTTCTCACCCTCCATGGCCCCAATCCACATATGCAGGAGTGCTTCTCGGCCACATCCTGACGCCGGCTTCATCGGTCCCGCTACTCCTGTAACCTTAACCCTAAGGCAAACCCCCACCCTAGTCTAACCCTAACCCTCCAGCCATGGCAAACCGCCACCATAGCCAGTCAGGAGCTTGGGGGCATTAACAGGGTGGATACTCTCGCTCACTATGTCTCCCACCATACTTCTGGTGGAGACAAGATGCACCAGTACTTTGACTTTCAGGCTTGCACTACCCTGGGTTGACACCTTTCCAACAAGACACCACTATAGCTACCACTTTAGCTACTAGTTATACTACTGTAACTATAGTTAATGACATTACTTTAAGGCCTCATGTCCACGGGGAAAATCAGATCCGCTGCAGATTCTACATGTAGAATCTGCAGCGGGTCCCTCCTGCCCCGCGGACATGAGCGCTGAAAAAAGCTATTTAAAAGCATTTACCTTTCCGTAGCGGGCGGCGAAGATCAGCTGTTCCTCACGGCCGGATCTTCATTTTCGGCCGGCGGATGAATTCCTGACGCCGGCGGCACATCGCCGGCACGTCGTCGACGTGCCGCGCGCATGCGCCGGGCACATCCGCCGAACCGAAGCAAGGGAGATGCGGCCGTGAGGAAGAGCAGAGCTTCGCGGTCCGCTGCGGGTGAGTAAATGCTTTTAATTCCTATTTTAGGTCTCCCGCGGATCCGGACGGCTTCCATAGGCTTCAATAGAAGCCCGCGGGAGCCGTCCCCGCGGGAGACCCGCATGAAAATGGAGCATGGTCCAGATTTTTTCATGCTCCATTTTTTTTTAAATCACTTTTATTGACGATCCGCGGGTATTTATGTACCCGCGGGTGGTCAATGCATCCCTATGGGGTGCGGATCCGCATGCAGGTAATCCGCTGCGGATCCTAAATCCTATTTTCCCCGTGGACATGAGCCCTAAGGGCTCATGTCCACGGGCAAAATAGGATTTAAGATCCGCAGCGGATCTCCCGCATGCGGATCCGCATCCCATAGGGATGCATTGACCACCCGCGGGTAGATAAATACCCGCGGATCGTCAATAAAAGGGATTTAAAAAAAAATGGAGCATGGAAAAATCCGGACCATGCTCCATTTTCGTGCGGGTCTCCCGCGGGGACGGCTCCCGCGGGCTTCTATTGAAGCCTATGGAAGCCGTCCGGATCCGCGGGAGACCTAAAATAGGAATTAAAAGTATTTACCATCCGGCGCGGGCGGGGAAGGTCAGCTGTTCCTCACGGCCGCATCTTCCTTGCTTCGGCTCGGCGGATGTGCCCGGCGCATGCGCGCGGCACGTCGGCAACGTGCCGGCGACGTGCCGCCGGCGTCAGGAATTCATCCGCCGGCCGAAAATGAAGATCCGGCCGTGAGGAACAGCTGATCTTCTCCGCCCGCGCCGGATGGTAAATACTTTTAAATTCTTATTTTCGGCGCTCATGTCCGCGGGGCAGGAGGGACCCGCTGCAGATTCTACATGTAGAATCTGCAGCGGATCTGATTTTCCCCGTGGACATGAGGCCTTAGTGTTTAAAAAAAAAAAAAAAAGTTCATGGCTGCAACAATTAACTTGCTAAGATATAGTTTCATAATTTACATAAATCTATCGAAACACCACCTCAAGTAGCAGGAGTAGTCATGCAGCTAATTAATCTAGGTGTCCTGGAATTTTTGGGCACATTGTCATTGTTTGGATGCCATTATACAAGCGCTGCTACCACTCGCAACTTAGAGCTAATTGAAAGGCTGAACTATACTTTAGCCCGGCAGCCAACCTTATAATGCGAGTGCCGGTGGCGGCTGCTAGCATTGGTATTATGGGATCCTTTCTATGGCTGGAGAATTACTAATCACACAACATATAGGACCATAATCTACTGTCTGACAACCATCTGCAGATTACTGGGGCACTTGCATTGAGGTTTTATCTGTGAATTGTTGCTGTTCATAGATCATGGACTGTCATAAATATCCTAGTAATGTGCTATCATTGGGGTTAGAAAAGCCGATTTAATTCAGAATATAACATGTTCCATGTCTCCTAAAGCTGGGGTAGTTGTGCTAATTACTAATGCCACTGCCACGCTTATTACTTCCACATCTCTGCATGAGATTAACCCTGCTGCTCTTATATTCCAATGAAAGTTCTATGTTTTATTATAAATTCCAATAATAGACTATTAAAACTATGTATCGATTCTGTTTATCGACCTAAGGTTTCCAGAATGCTGCTTGCCACGTCCTATTGGCTTAGCCGATTCATCAGAAATACAGAAAGCCGTTGCTGCATTGATAAGTGCCCAGAACCCTTTGATAATAGTTGGAAAAGGTACATGATAAGATTTTTTTTTTTTTTTTTTTTAATCTATCATCATCCAGTGACAGACAAGCAATTTGCGGACACATTTATGCATCCGTAATGCGTCTGAGTGCCGTGGTCTGACCGCAAATATCCTGACCCAAACTCGGAACATTGTAAATTCCTATGATACTTGGAGTTTGGGTCAGGCCAGGACACTTGTTTGTATTTCAGATGCATAAATGCGTCCATAATATGCTCATTTGTCACCAATCTTATTAACCCCTTCGCATTAGCCATACAGCTATATATGTTCTAAGTCCATATACCCCACGCAATAAGGACGCATATACGCTTCCAAAACATATACTGTGTATGGAGTGGGCTTTGACAGCCGACACCCACCTGCAACCACCGTGATCAGCAATAACAAGGATCATGGCTGTCAACCCAATAAATGTCAGTGTCAATTCTGGGAGTGGCATTTGAATGCCCAATTTATTGGTATTCAAAAGTCCCAAATGGCCTCACTGCGATAAGTCTGCAGGTGTGCTATCCAGGTGTCATGGCAGCCTGGCGCCTTTTAAAGGCCCCTAAGGCTGTCATCCTTGTTTGCCTGTTAAGAAATTCCTGTGGTATGTCTTTTATAAGAAACCTGTTAGGATACAGTATAATGCAATACCATTGTATTGCATTATACTGTATAAGCAATCAAATGTTCACAAATTCAAGCCCTGTATGGGGACTAAGAAAAATGAGTAAAATAAAGACCTTTTTAATGCAAAAAATATTAGCCGCATAAAAAATAAAGTAAAAATGAACCCATCTCTGGTAGAGCTCGTGGAAAAAACAAGTTGGGGTGCATCTCCCGGGTTGACTTTTCTTCTGCATCAGAGGCCCTAGTGCTCGTCTGTCTTTGAGGAGGATGTGGGGGTCACTATGGCTGGCGGTTCAGGGTCAAACTAATATTGAACCGCGCCTCCTTGTCTTCTGAGGGGTCATACTGTAAACTGTTTGCCCTCCTCAGTGGGGTAAATAAGGAGAGTCTAGTGCCAGCCCCGAAGTCACCTAGCTCTGAAAACCAATGAAGGAAGAGATCTGTCCCACAGGCACTAAGCTAAAATTGACTAGCTTGGTGCCTGCAGGCGGGTATAGCCGGTAGAGGAGCTAACTTTCTTTGCCTAGTGTCTGCCTCCTAGTGGCAGTAGCTAGACCCATGGTCCTAGGCTGTGTTCCCCAATGCAACTGACGTGATGCCTTTCTTCCTTTGGGGAACCCTACACAGTCTTCCATGAATGTAAAATCTTTCACATGGCATGACTTTATAGTACCGTTTAGTACCAATGTATAGAATATACAATTCTAAATAGCGATCCCTTATATGTTCATACATAGCATTATGTGAATATTCTTTTCCTGATTTTAGTTCATATATTCTAGGTGCTGCATTCTCGCGTGCAGAAGACAGCATTCGGAGATTGGTAGATGAATGTGGATTGCCTTTCTTGCCCACTCCTATGGGCAAAGGGGTTGTACCTGACAATCATCCGCTTTGTGTTGCTGCAGCAAGATCCAGGTATTTTTTATAATTGCTACTTGACCAATAATACTTACTCATTAAATGCCGGTTTATCCTTCTATTGATGAATCAGAATAGGTTTCACTTTAAAGGGGTTGTACCAGAATTGCAAATTGTTGCCTAACCTAAGGAGAGTAAGAAGTAAAAACATGTCCCTATGTATACTTCATGTATACTCCACTGCATCCCACAGCATATAAATGCAAGGTGGCATCCTGCCACCAGATAGAGAAATGGGGTGAGTCCAGAGATTCCAAATGAACTATAAATATATTCCTGCTACTGTGGGATAAATCTCTGAGGACCGCCGTCACCCCTCAAAAGTCATAACCATAAATATCCCATGATAGATCATAATAGTATCAGATAAAGAACAAGGGGAACGGTCCCAATACAAGCAGTCAAATATGGCAAAGTTCTTGTCCACCAGAGGAAAAAAGGAGAGGGACATCAAGCCAAAATAATCCTGATATATGCATGTGACCATGTGAATGCATCCTTAGTAGTGATCTGGGTGGTCCTAGTCAGCAACTGACAGCCTTCCCTGTATGAGATGGCACAACTTAAGTGCCCCGGTGCCCGCTGCTATACAAAAGCATATAGTCACTAAAGATACAGCAGCACTCTGCAGCTGCTAATACATATGCAGACATTGAATGTATGCATTATTTTAGGTCACATTTGGAGCAGATGGGCTTGCACAATTTGATCACAATGTGTGCTAAGAACTTCCAATGTATATGTATAGTAAAAGTAGTAATACAATTCTAAACAATCTTCATACTTCGTGTCTGCCTATTTCTCACTGCTTGCTGCTGTAATGTTTGTGTTTGTTTGCATTCGTCATAGTAGCATGCACCCGTACATACACTTCACGTGGTTTAGATGGACAGGCTAGAATATCCTTTTCATTTAGGTTTTTCCGCACTCTATTACTTGCAATGTATTCACAATATCTCTGTAATCCCGTCATTTGTTCTGGCGTCTTATGACTGACATTTATTTGTTCTTCACCAGTGCACTGAAGAACGCTGATGTTATTCTGCTGCTGGGTGCGAGGCTGAACTGGATTTTGCACTTCGGTCTTTCACCGCGGTTTCGACCAGATGTAAAGATTATTCAGGTCAGGAATCGGCTTGTTTTGGCTACAGATACGCACTGCAACTTGATATCAAAGTGAAGTGTTTACTGTTGAGCAAGAACTTTATGAGCTGCCACTAAAAAGTTTATTGAAAAGCAGTTTATTCATATAGATGTAATAATAGAACATATTGGATACATCTATAGAGGACAATGGAGGTGTTGTACATACAGAGCAGCCTGTTTGTATGATAACAAGATGGTATCTGTGGGGTCTGGGTGTTCAGACCCTCACTGATCACTACAACATAGGGGCCGCAAGGATAGACAAAGGACAGACCCTTTATATTCCATGAGCTTTGTTTGGCCTCACTTGGCAGAGCTGCTGACCAGCCATAGACTGCATATTTATTTTGATAGTCAGGGCCCTTTTACATTAAGCGATAGTCGTTCTGATTTTAGCTTGATCGTCGGAAATCTGACTGATAACCATGCCGTGTAAATACCAGCAGCGACTAGATGACGCACAATAATTAGTGCATCGTTCAGTTTCTGTTGGCATAAAAATCAATGGATGATGGGCCTGCATGTTGTGATCACAGTTCACAGATGAAGGACTGTCTGTTTACACAGGCCCATCGTACTTTTGATTTTCATGCCGGCAGAAACTGAACATTGAATGATCGTTGTTCAGTTGCTACTGGTATTTACGTGGGATAATCATAGTTCAGCTTTCTGCGATCCAGCGAGAATCTGAATGATTATCTTCAGTGTAAAGGCGGACAGCCGGCACTATCTTCGGCATGCTCCATCTCCATTGACTATTGTCCCATGTAAAAGGACTCTTACCAATAAAGTAACTGGAGTGTAGGATCAAGGGAACCAAACTGAAAAATTACACAGAGATCAGAGCGGAAGTCTCTGCTCCAACCTCTGTGTAGTGGCCGTCGCTTGTAACTGCAGGCACGGCTCTCATTGATTTCAATCCGAGCCACACTTGCAGTTAAAAGCGCCCGCCACTACAAAGAGGTTGGAGCAGAGACTTCCGCTCAAACCCGTGTGTAATTGCAGCGCTGTCAGCGGGCGCACAATGAGCTGATCAGTCAGGGTCCCAAGCCACAGACCCCCAGCCAATCAACTATTGATGACCTATCCTGAGGAGAAGTCATCAATAGTATTTTCCCAGGAAAACCCCTTTAATGTGAAAAGGAAGGAGTTGTGTGATCAGTGGCCTGCAAATAACCTTTAATCAGTATACCTGAATAATAGGGTAATGCCATAAGTTACCCATACTGTTAGTTTATTCTCTTTCTCAAGCGGAATTCCAGTTGTATTAGGCATGTATAACCTTTTTCTACTAGCCAATCTGATGCTCCTCTTATGCCCGACACAGGTGAAAGATGTCACCAGCTTCTGCATAGAGAAGACTGTGCTGACGGCCATCTCTGTAGGCCATTTTAAAATACCTCTTCCTACTGTGTCTCAAAGTTGCCTTAAAGGGGTTGTCCTGCGAAAGCAAGTGGGGTTAAGCACTTCTGTATGGCCATATTAATGCACTTTGTAATATACATCGTGCATTAAATATGAGCCATACAGAAGTTATACACTTACCCCCTCCGGTGTTGGCGTCCCCGTCTCCATGGCGCCGACCGAAACCTTCTTCTCCCTGGATTAGACGCGCTTGCGCTGAAGTGGCCGCTCCGGCGTGCTCGCGCCGCACAGGTCTTCTGCGCATGCTTCTTCTACTTTTGTTGCCACCCTTGTCCAGTATATTGTGTGTAATACATCTGTCTTCATTGATGGGATTATGTCCCGCACTGTGTGCATAGTAAGAGGGTGCTGCTTATAATGAGGAATGTGGCCGGGGGAGAGGTTTACCGTGGGAGGCATTGCCTATCCCAAGTACTGAACTGCGTAAGCCATGGATCTTTATGCCTAGAATACATAAAATGGCCATTTTCACTTAGCATAGATAAGTATAGTAGTGAAAGAATTCATAATATTTAGCGATAGTTTTATTTCATTTCCCATTTGCTTATATAGCATGAACATATTTCGGGGGAGTCCCAAATTCCTATAAATCTAGTTTATTAGCGTCATGCTTTTGCAGGATTAAAACATAGAGATTCAATTTATTTTAGAAACTCTACTTATATAACTTGTGTGGTTTTCTTTTTCTGTATCTGACAGGTTGACATTTGTGCAGAGGAGCTGGGTAATAATGTTAAACCTGCAGCAAGCCTCCTGGGGGATGTTAATGCAGTGACTCAGCAGGTAATTGAGAACATGGTATAAAGATCTGTCTCTCTAAGCTGTCACTTATGACAGCAGCGGCCCTTCATGCTGCAAACTTTTATCTGAAACTTCCAGAGTGGAAACTTTGCAATTTAATTTAAAACGTTTTACAACTCATGTCCCCTGCCTTAAATCATGCCCACCATGCACACTCCTGTTTGAGCCCCCCGTGCATCAAAAGCGCTGCGGAATAAGTTGGTGCTATAGGGCGCCTGCACACGAGCGGAAATTCCGCGGCGGGATTTCCACTGCTGGAAGCCTGCATAGGATTGCGTTAACAAACGCAATCCTATGCAGACGGCCGCGCTAAGTCTCGCGCGGCAAACAAACCGCGGCATGCTCTATTTCTGTGCAGGGCACGCAGAGCCCCGCCCAGAAACGTCACTCACCGTCCGCCGGTTCCGGTCTGCACATGCGCCAGCTGCCTGGCAAACCGGCACATCAAACAGCCGGGGCCGCTGGCGAGTACGCGCTGGTCCCTGCAGGTGCTCGGGTCGGGTCCCGCGGCGAGAATTCTTGCCGCCGGATCCGACCCGCCCGTCTGCAGGCGGCCATACAAATAAAAATTATGTACAAAGCCACCTCTTTAAATACATAGTATGTCTTACATCTATATGCAGTGCATATAGTGCTTCAAGGGAACCTACCATCAGGTTCATGCTGCCCAAACTTCAGGCGGCATGAACGTGGGGCAGGCATGCACATTGCACGCATGTATGTAGTGTTCTGAAATGCTGCAGTGTTTCAGAATAAACCTACTTTCAAGTTTGACTCGGAAGGGCGCTCGGAGTCATGGGGGCGGCACCGCGTCAGCCTCATCCTGCCTGCAGCTTGTAGAAGGACAGCTCCCTACCCTCCTATGCATACTTTATATGCTGCGGTTGGGAAGAGGCCGGCATAGTAATGTGTTCCCTTTTTAACTCTTTGCAATCCAATTTTGGATTCAGGGTTTTCTAGGGGGCTTTCTCTTTCTGCCATTATACAATGGTGCCATCTGCTGGCTAGAGCCAGTACTGCGGTATGAGACATGCTGGAGAGGCCCTCAACGACAGAGCGGTCAGTAATCTACAGTAAGAATACCCTGCCGACATCTTCTGACATCGGAGCTGTACAGCCTTTAATCAGAATGTCTTTAGACGTCAGATTGGAAAGGGTTAAAATCAATGCCATGCGATTTACGTGGCCTTATTTAAATAGATTAACATAGAAAAGCTGAGCTCGGTAATAGAATTCTTGGGTCAAAATCTTATAAACCTATAGAAGTAAAGATCTGAAAAGTCTCACAGACCTGATTACCCCACTCAAACAGGCTAATTGATAATTTTCCATTTACACACCGTGATACAGAGAAAGTTGTCAATCCCTGCGTGGATGGGATACTTACTGTCTTGACTTGGCATCCTGTCAGAATTAATGCTATAATCTCATAAAACGTGGAGCTCCGCTTCTATTTCTCTATCCTATATTAATCTCCGATAGGGAAGTTTAAATCGTCTGACAAGTTCCCTTTAGAACTTGTAACCAGGGGCGTAACTATAGAGGATGCAGTTGCACCCGGGCCCAGGAGCCTTAGGGGGCCCATAAGGCCTCTCCTCTCCATATGGGGAGCCCAGTACTATGAGTAAAGCATTACAGTTGGGGGCCCTGTTACAGGTTTTGCATTGGGGCCCAGAAGCTTCAAGTTATGCCTCTGTGCAGCATGGTTTAGGTATGGGTATGGGTACAGATACAGATAGAGGGGGGGCCCCAGCGCACCTTTTGCATCAGGGCCCCTGAGCCTTTAGTTACGCCCCTGCTTGTAACATATAACCAATTGGTATGGGAAAGGGAGAGTGTTACAATCGTGTGGGCAGGCAAAGCACGGGACCCACACGATCGTGACCAAAGGGGACGCACACTGGTATCACCAGGGTCACACGGGACTCGCACCGATTTCAGGCAACTGACCCTATGCTAACCAGGGGATAGCCTGGCCCTACCTAAGCGGGGACATTGCCCCAATAAGGGCAGCCCAACGGTCTTCGGATCTGGGCCCTAGCTGATCCTAGGAGCCACGCACCAGAACAGGATGCATTCACATGCCACATAACAGACCCAGAATACACTGCATACAACATGCAACCACTAGTACCAGATTGGAAGCTGAATATAAATACCAGGTATTGGTTGACATTTTGTACAAGATGTTGAAAGCTAGCAGGCCACTTCACGGCTCCTGGTTATACTGCTAGTCCCTACACTAACCAGGAGTCCAGCAGAACCGGACACCGTTCACACCGCACGCTGCAACAGGACACAACACAGATCACAGGTCACACAGCAAGCAAACACAAAACTGTCAGAATTTAAACGTACAAACGGACATGAACCAAGTCACACTGCAAACCTCACCAGACAAGCATTCATAACTACTCACCTGAGGGGCCATGCAGAGACTGACCAGGAGCTGGGTTTATATGTGAGCACAGATCCAGGGGATTGGCTAGCAGGAAGTACCACACCCAGCCAGCTCAATCATTAACCCTGAGAGTGCTGTGCTGCTGGAATCACAATAGTACAACATGTCTCAGCAGCACACGTAACAGTGAGGCGTTGGGCACTTTGCCCATGGCAGAAAAAGCGGCTTGCTATATTAAAAACCTAGCACTGTGTCTTCAATGGAATCTATAGAGGAGGGGGGGGGGGGGCTTTACACAGGCCAACTATCGGCCACAAAATGTTTCAAATGAGTGATTATAATTCCTGTGGACACAGATACAACTGAATATCAAATACTACTTATGCACAAGTGTTTTGAGGTGTTGGCACTTTGCTTTTCTTTTACCTCGTGCAGAATACCCTTCTATTTTCATAAACTAACAACTTTGCATTATTCCATAAGCTTCTAGAGCGGCTGCAAAAAATGTCCTGGAAGTATCCAACAAATTCTGCATGGTGGAATAGCCTGAGGGAGAAGGTCAAGGCAAACGAAGAAACCTCAAAGGTGATCATCCATAATAAAAGTAATGATCATTAAAAATAAAGCTTCTAATGAGCTTTGTTAGTTGGGTGTAATTGTCTTCTCAATTCTACTTAGGAATTGGCATCGGGGACATCGGTTCCAATGAACTATTACACTGCCTTTCGCTACGTGAAGGAGGCTTTGCCTAATGACTGTATTATCGTGAGTGAGGGGGCTAATACAATGGACATTGGCCGCACTGTGCTTCAAAATCTTCACCCACGGCACCGGTAATTGTGTTTAAGGGGAATGTGTCACCATTTATTTTTATTTAACTAATTAAAACCAGATAGTGAAGCATTTTACATTTATGTAATCTGCTTTGATTTTCTCATTTCTACTTGTTTTTATTTGGCTGTCTGAACATGACTAGGCCATCTTGTCTGAGCTGCTTTTAACAGCATCTAGAGATGCTTTGCAGCAGCTTCATGGGCCAGTCACACAATGGACAGGAACTGACCCATTGATTTGTATGGGAGACTGTTCTAGACATGGTCTGTGACATCTGCAAAGGTCATTTTGCAGGGAGGGGGAGTAGATGGTCACAGCTAATCACCTACCATTGAATGGTGGATCCTGTGTTATCTATATCTAGGTGTTTACCTTTCAGTACAATCCTGCCCGTGGTGATAATGAGATGACTGCTGCAAAGGTTTCTCTACAGATCAGGAAGTCTCAGCCTATTAGGCTCTGTGGTGAGCGTAAGGGTGCTTTAACATGTGACTACCTGTTGGCTGTAGATGTCTGACAGGTTGTCCCAATGATGGTCGTTCCTGTGCTTTTACACAGTGACCATCAAACCACAGCTCTGGTTCTATCAGTGATAGAATTGATTTGGTCTCATTTAAAAGCCAAGAATCCAGTCTTTAAAAAGACTTCAAAAGCATATCAGTAGCACTAATCAAACCCGAGCTACAGCCATTTAAAGTAGAATGAGCTCTGTTCTAGACTGTAGTGTCCTTTTCCTACAGAGCGTGGAGTAATCTGTAGGTGGTTAAGCACTCACATGCAAAGTGAGTGCACATGCACAGTTGCATTACAAAAGCGATCTTTGTAATGCAATGCAACTGTGAGGTGCTGATAGGCTGCAGTGGCAGCTGGGAGCTTAAGGTCAGAAGCGGCGCTCCAATGGTATGTGGAAATATAAGAGAAACAGAATTGGTATGGAAGGAGACTCACCGCAACTGAACCGGTCCTCTGGATCAGAGACCGGTCAGTTTGTTGATCCACGTGAGCCTCTCAAACCAAAATTTAGTATGATAAAAGTTGGCGGTCCTAAGACATCCCTGAGGGAGAGCAGCAGCGAGCGACTCCAAACAAGTGTGTTGAGGAGGAAAAAGTATACAATCAAGGTAAGGGAAAAAACTCACTTTATGCGCTCCGACAAACTTTGTCAATATATGTAGGGATCTTACTTGTTGTGGGGTGCCTGGACTCCTGGCACCCCCAATATCCAAGAGAGCAGAAAACTCCAATAGAACAGGCGTATTCCTTGTAGGTCAATTTATTACATTTAAAACAGGTAGATGGTGCTGCGACGCGTTTCGGCTTGTGTCAAGCCTTTTTCAAGCATAAGAGACAAATGACAAGTGGTCTCTATTTATAGCAAACATACACTTAGAAAGGAAAGGAAGGGGAGGGGGAAGGAAGGGAAACGATCTGCCCTGTCACTCCCCTCCAATAGACATAGCTTTCAAATAATTAGTGTGTTGTGCTGAATATGGTATCATATCCCTGTAATAATGATATTTTCTTAATACTGTTTCCATAATACAGGCAGATTAAGTCATGTAGAGCCCAGGGTGAAGAGGGAATGTTATGGCATTTCACTAAGGGGGGGGAGTTCCTTAGGACATGAGTGTAAGCATTTTGTAACCTTAGTTACAAGTGAGAGGCGTGGTAATATTACGTCACCTCTAGGGATTCTCTTCCAGTGTCATAGGAAAAAGTCACGTGGTGCCGCATAGAGCGTGTTGACGTCCATACGTGTGGACGTCACATCATGCGACCGCACGATCACTTCCAGCGACATAAGTAAAGTCACGTGGTGCCGCGTGAAGCGTGCTGACGTCCGAACGTAGGGACGTCGTGTCACATGACCGCACGATCAAGATCACGTGAGGGGAGAGGAAGAGGTGTTCATAGACTAAAATACATCGGCAATTTATCATGTGACTAACTATAGTGGCTCCATCGGATCAAGTAGATAGAGGGGGTCTAAAAGTCAAAACGACATTGTGTCATGTGACTACCTAAAAGGAAACCCGGTAAGGTGTCACATTCAAATATTGATACTTTTTGCATCCCATATTACAGAATGCAGGTTATACAAGGAAAGAGGGAAATGGAAGTGGGAAGGGGAAGGGAATAATGGGTACCAAAATGTATTGTATTATAGTTGCACATTGGATATAGTGGATACGCAGATATAGCCTAAATATACATTCATGTGTATACAGGGTATATCAAAAATCATAATTAATAAGGATAGAACCATATTGCATAAATCATATACTATACATTATACAGTTAAAATCTAATTACTAATAAAATATATATTAATCCTGTAATAAATACAATGATAAATAAATATCCTCATAAAAATGTCCGAGTAAAAACTGAATAAAAGGTTATCCTTAATAAACTTTCTCCAGAGTTTCGTTTAATCCTATGGGGTGTAATGTATTGAATTTAAATATATAAAACATTTCTTTTCTTATTAACCTGGAATGTTCGCCTGGTGTAATTTGTTCTAGTGGGGTGATGGATAGTCCTGAAGGGTCTGCATTATAGTAAATTGAAAAATGTTTAGAGACACTATGCAATAAATATTGTCTTTTGATATTGTAACGATGTTGGTTTACCATAATGCAGACCCTTAGGGCTCATTCAGACGAGCGTGTTTACATGCGTTCATAAGTCCGCACAAAACCATGTGTCAATTAGAACCATTGGTTCCCTATTCACATGTCCGTGTTTTACATGCATGGAAACGCACGTACCTGCAAAACATAGGACATGCGTGCACCTTAGGTCTGTGGTGCGTGTCAATATTCCCCGTGGGGAGTCCACTCATCACTGAACACTATGAAAGCACTGTCACAGTGTCCAGTGACAAGGGGACTCCCCACGGGGAGTAAAGAATCCCCTGCCACAGCTGTGATAGTTGTGGCAGAGGATCGCAATGTTCTGCCATTGCTTTCAATAGGGCCGCCACTGCTGCAGTAATTTTCAGAGAGAGGCTTTAAATATAAGCCCTTCCCTGAAAATCATCTCTAGCAGGTGTAAAAAATAAAAACAAAATACTCACCTCCCCGCTGGGGCTCAGGCGCAGCTTGTTGCTTGGGTCCCATCACTGTAATGAAGTTCTTTCAGTAGGCGGGGATTTAAAATCCCTGCCTACTTAAAGGGCTGCGTCTGATTGGATTGGATGAGCGCTCAGCCAGTCACAGGCAGCGCTCAGCCATTCATTGAATACAATGAGCTGAGCGCTCAGCCAATCGGTCGCAGCCCTTCCAGCAAGCAGGGATTTTAAATCCCCGGCTGCTGAAAGAACTTCATTGCAGTGACGGGACCCAAGCAGCTAGACGCCCCTGAGCCCTGGCAGCAGCGGAAAGATGAGTATTTAATATTATTTTTTACACCTGCTAGGCATGATTTTCAGGGAAGGGTTTATATTTAAAGCCTTTTCCCAAAAAATCACTGCAGGTGTTGCCGGCAGATCATGGTTTTCAATGTGGCCGCCGGCAGCATCCGCAGCCCCGTTGAAAGCAATGCCGTACGGACCTGTGTTCACGCCTGTTTGGGTGAAAAAAGGCACGACAATGCACTTTACAAAGCAGACACAAATTTGCCCTATTGCTGCATTTTTCGCCCGCCGTAAAACGCAAACGCCCGTGTGGAGGCACCCGAAGTGACAGACTGTTGAATTCAGCATGCCTTTCACTATACTATGCTGCAGGCAGCCAGGACAGCAGAAGGGATCCGACAGGTTCCCTTTAAGGCCCAAATCAGACCACATTCTTAGAGTAAAATCATAGCCGATTAATCTCCTGATTTAGAGTTTCAAATAATTTTTCCATTTATGCTATTTTTCCAACAGACTCGATGCCGGCACTTTCGGCACAATGGGCGTGGGTCTGGGATTTGCCATAGCAGCAGCCATGGTTTTAAAATATGAAGCTCCAGAAAAACGTGTTGTTTGCGTAGAGGGGGATAGTGCCTTTGGCTTTTCTGGTATGGAGGTTGAAACCATTTGCAGGTAAGACTCATCAAAAAAATAAGAGCTAACTTTTTGTAAGCCGTTGTATTATTTACTCTTAATACATCATGTGTGCAAAGGGATTGTAGAATGAGATCTTGCAAATGTGAAACAAGGCTTTCATCGGGTGGAACGTGGCATTAATTGACCTAATATAGTATTTTACTGTACAGGCCTCTTTTCATCCATGTACAACAAACAGTTTGCAGTATTCTGTTGCTAATGAAACCCGCAGCATTTATGACAAATATTTGCAATGAATAATTCAAAATTGTATGTATTTCATAATAATCTTTATTTGTGTAGCGCCAATTTATTCCGCAGCGCTTTTAGGCATGGGACAACACAGAAAATACAACAACAACATGTGATCTACAATCAGTTTGAAGTCAACAGGGTGGGGTGGGGGTGATACAGGAGGTACAAGGAGGGGGGGAGATAAGGCATGGGGAAACACAGGCAGTACGGGAATACATGTGAAAATCAGATATTAGGAAGCAAATGGGGTGGGGTGGTAAGGAGGTGCAGGAGTAGAGGTTGTATGCGATAGGCAGGGTGGAAGTTGTGGGGAGTTGTAGGGAGGGGCAGGGGGACTAGGTCAGGAGATTTGGTATGCTTCCCTGAAGAGGTGCGTTTTTATGGCACGTCTTAAATTTTGTGCATCAGGAATTGTCCGGATGCCTTGGAGTAGAGCGTTCCAGAGGATGGGTGCTGCTCTGGTGAAGTCCTGTAGGCGAGCATGTGAGGTTCGTATTAGAGGGGTGTTTAGTCTGAGTGTGTTAGCGGATTGGAGTGTGCAGGCTGGGTGGTATATAGACAGGAGGGAAGCGATGTATGGTGGTGACATGCCATGGAGCGCTTTGGAGGTGAGGAGCTTAAATTCGTTCTGCAGTGGATGGGCAGCCAATGGCATAGTGCAGAGGCATCTGAGTAACGGCTGGATAGAAAAATGAGCCTAGCTGCCGCATTTAGTATGGATTGGAGAGGGGAGAGTCTGGTGTGGGGGAGGCCGATGAGTAGCGAGTTGCAGTAGTCGAGTCGGGAGTGGATGAGGGCGAGCACGAGTGTCCTTAGTGTGTCCGTGGTGAGGAACGGACGGATTTTGGCAATATTTTTGAGGTGCAGGTGGCATGCTTGGGCCAGAGATTGGATGTGAAGGGTAAAGGAGAGGTCAAAGTCCAGTGTGACCCCAAGGCAGCAGGCGTCTGTCTGGGTTATGGTGGTGCCAGACACTAGAATGGAGATGTTGAGGGGAGGTTGGTTGGAAAGTGGAAAGACAAGAATGATCAATTTTGGGGAAGTTAAGTTTGAAATTTGGATTTATTTATCCAACATGTGATTTATTCCACATATGAAAAACTCATATCCTCCGTAACTTGAGGTCCATCGTCCAGCTGCCACTAGAGCTGAGAGCTTCAATGGGCGGTCCTGTCAGTGACTCGCAGTTATCTATGTATAACTATGAACAGAAATGGCTGTCAATCATAATGGGTCCGCTCAATGAACCTCGACGATCAGAATGAGTAGAGGTTTAAATGATAAAGACACAAGTTCTACTGAATCTTTCCTCACAAATCTATATATCAGTCTGCTCAACTCATCCTGCTCCATAATACCATGCCTACAGTTTGGACAGCATGTACAAGCTGACAGGTTCCCTTTAACTCAATTGTTCCATTGGGTGAACAATGGAGATCTGATTGCCATCCACTGGACAGCTAGTGGAGATATAAGAATATATAGCAGCCATTTAGTCTCTCTCATTGTACAGTATAACTAAGTATCTTACACAGATGGAGAATAGACTGAATTATTCTAAGGTACATCCTCCTAAAGGCCCTTTTGCAAGCAAAGATAATCTTTCAATCTATTTGCATAAAGTGTTAATGGCCATTACCACTTTATCATCTTCATTTGCATGTAAAAGGCCCTGCATGAGTTGTTTGCAGAGCCCAGCTTGTGTTTAAACACACCCAGCTGCATTGTTCTCCTCCTGGCTGCAGACAGATTGCATTGTTCTCTCCCAGCTATTGTAAACTTGCCATGGGGAGAACATCCTATGGTCTATTGAAAGATGAAGGTGTTCGCCTTATCTGTCAGTGGCTGAACATTGGATTTTAAGTTAATCTTAACCGTGCACGATGCCCGCTTTTACATGTAACGATTATCGCTCATTTTCGGACATGTGAACGAATTTTGAGCGATAATCGTTGCGTGTAAAATGGCCTTTGCTCAAGGCCCCCTGTATTTATGTGTACCTCTGCAAGTGAAAAGAAGTTTCCTTACGTAAAACATGATGATTAATAGATGGTTTGTATTTTTAGATATAACCTTCCTATTGTAATAATTGTGGTAAACAACAATGGAATTTATAGTGGATTTGATGAAGACTCTTGGGCCGACATGTTAGAGGCCGGGGATCCTGCTTCCATGTAAGTTATATCATGTGCTTTTCAGTTCGAACTGTCAAGTGGGTTGGATACAAATTTGCCCATGAAAATATTTTTTTATTGAAATTTATTAGTATTTTCTTTTATGGTTTTATAAAATTAAGGCCATTTGTGAAAACATATTTTGTTTTGTTTTTTTTTCTTTTTATACATGCATGTACTTGTATATAAATTTATATGGATTAAAATTGGGTAACCCGACGGCCATGTTCTTGAATATTAGATTTACAAGGCTATATCCATTGCAATTTTTGGTTGCACACAGTTTACAATGCTGACTGCCTTATTACTGCCTGTAGGTGCACTAGAAATAAAGGGCTTCCGTATCCCTACAACAGTTGTGTACATATCTGTATAGACTATTCTAAGGCGATGTGAAATCTAGCCGCAGGGCACAGCCAGATGCTGAAATGCTGATTCACTTAAAAATAAAACTCTGGGCAATTCATAAATGGGCCCAACTAGCATAATCTATTGTATCCGAATGGTTTTCAAGGTTCTGTATACACTGCAGACCGTTCACTCACCAGGAAATAGCTACTGCTACATGTTACTGGGCTGTACAGGAAAAGTTGGCAAAATGCCGCCCCGACTTTGATATCATTTAGGCCTCTGCAGCTGTTAGCTAAAATTGTTATTCACAGATTTCCTGCTCTGCCCGCCCCAAGTTTGGGAAGTCAATGGGAATTACGCAAACAGTGTAGCACTACAAGCTATGCTGTTTCTGCTGGCTGTGCTATTGTTAAAGGGGTGGTCTTGCGAAACCAAGTGGGGGTTATACACTTCTGTATGGCCATATTAATGCACTTTGTAATATACATCGTGCATTAAATATGAGCCATACAGAAGTTATTCCACTTACCTGCTCCGTTGCTAGCGTCCTCGTCTCCATGGTTCCGTCTAAATTCGCTGGCAGCTTGCTTTTTTAGACGCGCTTGCGCAGTCCGGTCTTCTCCTTTCAGCACGAGCCGCTTCAGTGTGCTCCCCGCTACAGCTCTTCTGCGCATGCGCAGACGAGCTGTCACTGCTCGGGAGCGCGCTGGAGCGGCCATTCTGTACCTTCCTCTGTTAGAGGAAGGTGCAGAGCTGCCGAGCTGTCCGGAGAAGCCGCCCAGCTGTCCCGCCGTCCAGCTGTCCCGCCGTCCTGGTAAGTGATGGGCCGGGGGGGCTGCCGCTGCGCCGGGGGCGGGCTGCGCCGGGGGGGGGGCTGCCGCTGCGATGGGGGAACTAGCACTGGGCCGGGGGGGCTGTCGCTGCGCCGGGGGAACTAGCGCTGGGCCGGGGGGGGCTGTCGCTGCGCCGGGGGAACTAGCGCTGGGCCGGGGGGGGCTGTCGCTGGGCCGGGGGGGCTGCCGCTGTGATGGGGGGGGGGGGCTGCGCCGGTTACCTTCTGCCTGGCGGTGGGTCACTGGTCGGCCGTGTTCACTCCAGGGGTCCGGTCGGCGGCTGCGGGGCGTCTGGTTGCCATGGAGACACAGCTGGTAGCGTCTCGGGAGCGCGCACGTCGGGCTACAGCAAGCGATGCAAAAAGAGCTGGCGGCCATCTTGTGAAAAAGTTTTATAAGTTGCTGAAACGCTGGTACGGTAAGTAGAAACCAGCTAGGAAAGTCATTTACAGGGGTAATTAGTAATGTATGTTTAATTAGGGGGACTGGGCAAAAAAAAAATGTCACTGCTTCCTCGAGACATCTCCTTTAACCTAACTCCCATTGACTTCTGTGGGAGTTAAGGCCCTTTGACACGGGACAAGTGTCAGGCAAGCAATGCCCGATGCTCGTCCCCGTGTATAGTCTCCCTGTGCTGTTACACAGGAGCAAGTATCGCTGGATTGCTCAATGTGGCCAGCAGGGAGGCGGGGGGCTGGAGGAGAATTCTCTGGAAGTAACAATTTAGAACCTTGAGAATGGGAGGAATTGAAAGTCTTTTGAAAAATTGTCATTTTGCACTGAATAACCCTTATTTGTTAAAATCATAAATCCTTTAATAACTAAGCAAATCAAAATGTAAATCATCTGTTCCAATCTACATCTGTTTTGATGAATTACAATGGATAGCATTGCAAACAGTGCCAGGAGCATAGCTGTAGGGGGTACAGAAGTTGCTTTTGCAGCCCAGCTCTGGGCTCTGAGGGGCCCCAAAAGCCCCACTGTCACATAAGAAGAGAGAACCTTGTAACAGATCTTGCATTGGAGTCCATGAGTTTCAAATAACACCTCTACGTACTAAGGGCTCTTTCCCACAAGCGCATATCGGCCGTCTGATATGTGCTGTGATCTGATGCATTGGATTCCAATGCATCAGATCATATGGGCGTATTTCTGAGACAAAAAACGCCCGGCCAAGCCAATATAGCGCTGGGCGTTTTTATGTCGGACCCAAAAGATAGTCCTGGAACTATCTTTTGGGTCGGAATACATCAGCCGCTGCTAAACTCCCTCCCGTAGGTGGGAGTTTAGCAGCGTGGCTCACCTCTCGTTCCTCCCTGCTGGTTCTGTGCAATGAGCGGGGGCGAACCCAATCGCCGGTCCGCCCCGCCTCCTCCCATTGATGGCTATAGACAAGGGGTGGGATGTGGGCGGAGCCAAGCACCCTCTCCCCGCCCCATGTCCATAGCCATCAATGGGAGGAGGCGGGGCGGACCGGCGCTTAGCTCAAATCCTGTCCGACCCCCTCCCATTGCACAGAACAAGCGGGGAGGAACGAGAGGTGAGCCTGCGAGATATGTGTGCCCGTTCAACAGATTTTCCTCTCCCAACGTGAAAACGGCGGCCTGTATGCGCTCATGGGAATAAAGCCCAAGCAATTTACTTTTTAAATATAGATTAATGAGTATCAGTCTTACTTCTGGACATATGCTGTCCCAGTGCAACAACGTTTGTGCGTTGTTTGTTCTTCATGTATTTATCTAAGAATCGTTTTCATTGTACTGTATTGTGTTCTGCTAACCTGAGTATAACAGGAGCATTGTATCATGCCACGCCTAATTTGTTCTTAAAAATTGAAATTTTTTTTAAATTTTTTTTAGAGCGCCTCCTGTTTCTCTGAAACCAAATGCTCACTATGAGCAGGTAATGATGGCCTTTGGTGGGAAAGGATACTTTGTTCGTACTCCAGAAGAGCTGCAGCAAGCACTCTACTCCAGCTTCTCAGATAAGAATGTGCCATCCCTCATCAATGTCATGATAGATCCACAGTCTGACCGCAAGCAGCAGGTAAATTCTTAGAATTTCTTTTCTTCATCAGGTCTGTTCCCCAGGCAGCTACAGGGCTAGGCCAAAATGGGTGCAACACTTGAGTGTTAGAAATAGTTCAAAAGTACAAAAGTTCTGTTTTGCCATAGACTTTAAATATTTGGTGGATCCATTCTATTTTGGCAGCATCTGCCAGTAATTTAAGGTCTGATGCATACTCACTAGATTGTTTAACCCCTTAACACCACCGTGCATACATTCACGTCCTGGGTGTGTGGAGTTTATATGGATGAGGATTGCGAGCCGATCCCACTCCATACTAGGCGGGTGCTGGTTGTCTAATAGCATAGACTGCCTGTCAAATGTGGTATAATATAATACTGATCTATTACATTATACTGTAAATTATTTTTTTAATTATTGGAAATGATAAAGGAAGTTAAAAAAAAATAAATCTTGTTCCCACATTAATAATAATAAATAGCAGATTTGGTATCCCCGCATCTGTAAAAGTCCAATCTATCAAAATGACACATTATTTACATCATCAGAAAAAAAATACACAATGGCATAATTGTGCATTTTTGGTCATGCCATCTCCAAAAAAAATATAGAATAAAAGGCTATTAAAAAGTCATATGGAACCAATAGAAACTACAGGACGTCCCGCAAAAAAGCAGTTCTCACACAACTATATTGACGGGAAAATAAAGAAGTTAGAGCAGTTCAGCAAAAGTAAAACTATATATATTTTGTATCCTTGTAATCAAACTGTCCTACAGAATAAAGTTATTTCATTTTTGTCGTAATGTGCAGTATACCATGGAAAAAAGAACACCCTACCTTTCCCCACCCTCCCAAAAGATGGCAGAATTACATTTTTTTTTTCATTTCACTTATAATTTATTGGAGAAAAAAAAACTTCAAAAAATTTCTGTGGTACATAAAATAGTACCATTTGAAAAATAAAACTCGTCCTGCAATGTCCTTAAGGGGTTAAAGGGGTTGTCTCGCGAAAGCAAGTGGGGTCATACACTTCTGTATGGCCATATTAATGCACTTTGTAATATACATCGTGCATTAAATATGAGCCATACAGAAGTTATTCACTTACCTGCTCCGTTGCTGGAGTCCCCGTCGCCATGGTGCCGTCTAAATTCGCTGGCGGCTTGCTTTTTTAGACGCGCTTGCGCAGTCCGGTCTTCTGCTCTGAGCACGAGCCGCTTCAGTGTGCTCAACGCTACAGCTCTTCTGCGCATGCGCAGACGAGCTGTATCTTCTCGGGAGCGCGCTGGAGCGGCCATTCTGCTACCATCCTCTTAGAGGAAGGCGCAGAGCCGCCCAGCCGTGCCGAGAAGCCGCCCAGCAGAGCCGCCCAGGTAAGTGATGGGTGACGGACTGACGGGGGTGACGCGTGACTGACTGCCGCTGTGGCCCGGGGGCGTAGCGCTGGGGGAGTCGGGGGCGTAGCGCTGGGGGAGCCGGGGGCGTAGCGCCGGTTACCTGCTGCCTGGCGGTGGGTGACTGGTCGGCCGCGTTCAATCCCGGGGTCCGATCGGCGGCTGCGGGGCGTCTGGTTGTCAGGGAGACACAGCTGGTAGCGTCTCGGGAGCGCACACGTCGGGCTACAGCAAGCGACGGGAAAAGAGCCGGCGGCCATCTTGGGGAAACTTTTTATAGGTTGCTGAAACGCTGGAACTGTAAGTACAAACCAGCTAGAAAAGTCATTTACAGGGGGGCTTAGTAATGTATGCTTAATTAGGGGGACTGGGCAAAAAAAAAAATTCACTGCTTCCTCGAGACATCTCCTTTAAATATTTCATGAGCACCTTAACCCCTTAAGGACACTGCCTATTTTGGCATTGAGGACCAAATAATTTTTGATAGATTTTCATCTCCATTTTTCAAAGCCATAACATTTTTATTTTTCAGTCGACGCGGCCGTATAAGGGCTTGTTTTTTGCGTGACGAACTGTAGTTTTTAGGAGTTGCATTTTTGGGTACATAGACTATATTGTAAAACTTTTTGCTGTGTGTCAGTGTTGCAGCTTAGAGGCTACAGGCCTATTAACACGCAATGATTATCGCTCAGAATTCGTTCCAACAACTGAATTTGAGCAATAATTGTACATGTAATTTACATGTAAACGCGGCCATCGGCCACTTTTCTTCGTCTGAACAATGATTTTAAGGTGAACTTAAAATCCATCCTTCAGCCACAGAGAGATAAAGTATTTCTCAACAGGTTGCATGCTGTGTTCTCTACGGGAGTCGGGAGATTACATTGTATTCTGCCGGCAGTCCCGATGAGAACAATGCGGTTGTTTTCGCAGCAGTGCATGTGATTAGTCACACGCTGGGCTCTGCGAACAGCTCCTGGAGGCACATTTACATGCAAATGAAGATGATAAAGTGCTAATGTACATTAGTGTCCATTAACACTTTATGCAAAAAGATCTCTAAAACTTTCAATCATTTGAAAGACTATCTTTGCGTGTAAATGGGCCTAAAGGCGCTAGTCGCATTGGACACAACACTAATACCTGTCTGTGTGCTATCTAATATACAGACACACAATGACATAGATTTGCATGTCCTAATTATCGTCTGTGATGTGGACAAGAGTAGAACATGCAATGACAATTAAAGCAATGCAAGATTTCCTCAGTCCAACTGGCCTCTCGCAGGCAACAGGACACAAGTCACACAGAAAGCTGCACACAAAGGCCACAGAACACAAGCCGCACAAAAGGAAACAAGACTGCTCACCCTGGACACCAGACAGACACTGACAGGGGCCTGTATTTATATATGAACTCAGATCCTGGGGATTGGCTGGCAATAGCAAATTGCACCCAGCCAGCCAAACTATCCCTCACCTGTAAAGGTATGCTCCTGGAACCCTGTAGAACAACAGACTCCAGCAGCATAAACCTGACACTATACTTCTTTTATAGTCAAGGGCATCACTCCCTACTCCAGTTGGCTCTTCTTCTATAAGCTCTGGTATTACATCCATAGTGTCTATAGTAATACCTGTGCAGTCAGTAATTGATCGTTGTGGTCACCTGACGTGTCAATACTACAGGGATCCTGCCAAAACCTTTTGAGATACAATTGAATGTCATTAATAAATATAAGGATCGTAATGACTAGTTTTGGTCAATATTTGAAGCAAGTGGTTTGTGAAGGGCAGGGTTCTCTTTCATGCATCTTTGTAAAGGTGGCTAAAGATAAGTTTACAGTATATACCCGCTTATGCAAAATATTATTGACCATTTCTAATCTCTTTCTTGTCAGGAATTTCCTTGGCTGACCCGTTCCAACCTGTGATTGGCCGCATATTAAGAAACACCTCATGCGATCATCTGTCTGAATCAGATTGGAGACCAACAGCAATAATTCAAACTGAATTTACAAACACTTGTATTAATTACATTTCTGTAATGTTTTACAGGATTAAAACTTAATTTTTCTAATTTATAAAGCAGATACCTGCGGTGTGATTTCCGAACAGAAATAAATAATGATCGTCGCACTGCAACTACTAGTGGAACCGGTTCATGAAACATATGCTCCAACTGAACGACGTATGAGAAGTGAACGACTTCTTGTTCAGTCTCTGCATGCATTTACACTGAACAATCATTCAGATTTTTGCTGGATGAAATAAAATCGCACCATGTTCTGTTTTTGTGTGGATTGAAGTCAATGGAAGCCGCTCGACCCGCGGCCAATCCACATTTGACATTGTGAATAGGTCGCGGGTACCTGCGTTATCGTCTAGTGACTGAGTGGGAAAAATAGAGATTTGAAAGAAAAAAAATCTATAGTGCCAACGGTGAGCCGCGGCGGCCATCTGCAATACAGAAAATACAAGGTACCGGGACAGGGCCGAATTCTGCTGCGGGCTGCCGCATGCGGAATCTGACCCATCCGTGTGAGACCGGCCTTCCATAGATTACAAAGTAACACCCAGACATAAAGATGGTAAATAGTATTAATTTATTGGAATGTTTGCCATTAGATAGAAAGCATTGTAATATCGCAGTCCGGAGCGGCCGCTGTTATCAGGATCGCCGCACTTGATGGAATTGCCGCTCCTTATGAAGCAGATTAGGAATCTACGGATCACGACGGAAAGGACCTGGAACTTACTGGAAGTCCTGGTAGTCCTGATCCAGGTCATCGGCGTTCTCCAGACTTGGACCTTCCTTCAGGTTGTGGAAGGTTCATAGTCCTTCATGTTTGATGAGATGTTAAAGCTGATGGTAAAACTAAGGAGAGAACGACAGAGATTAAAACGGGAATTCTGTTTCCAGCTTGGACAATAATGGGGCTTTAGTATTAGTGCAGATCCCTTACGTGGAATGGAAGATGTTCTTTTTTTTTTTCCAGTCAGCTTAGATGTTTTTTAGATGTCACTTCAATGGAGGCAGATCCTCCGGCACAAGGGGCAGTGAGGGTTCGACCAGAGCCAGGGATAGATGTAATCCTGATGGAACTCGTGATTGCACGGAAGGATGGTGACCTCCTCCTCTATCCCGTATTCGGCCAAGCATATGGCACACGACTCTGCCTCCTCCTGCGGTGTTACTCTTGATGGTAGCCTCTGTATTTGCATCGCTCTCGAGTACTCCCTCCACCTCTCCTGGCGATATGGATTATAGGCAGGTGGCTCAGCCTGTGGAGGTGTTGGTACCACATCTGTCCTTTGCTCCTCGATGTCATTGGAGACTAGAAAGACTTCAGGAGGGCGGTGTAGAGGAGAGCGATGTGCAGGAGGGCCTCTTGTACCGGAGGACTCCAATGGGGCGGCCCTTAGAGGGGATCAGCTACTTTCTTGAATGGCCCTGTGCGGCAAAGAGCCTCTAGGCCATCTCCTTCTTTGCCGGGTCACTCCATCACTGGTGGTAGGTGCTCCACGATTTCTCCGCCCCAGCAGATTTATGGTCCGACCTATAAAGAAATTATAAATTCTTAATAAAAAAAATATACAATTTTGGGCTTTGGGCCCAGATCCTGCTTTTGCTATGGGGTTTCGGCAGAGGAGATGCCAGGCATACATTGTCCTGAAATATTACCCAGCAGACCCCAGGGGTAACTCCTCCCAAAAAAGTGTCTGCAACAAGGAATGCTGCTCCCCTAATATTTCACTTACCGCGATTTTCTGGCCGGTTGAGCCATGTATTGTTGTCAATCAGCTGTCGCAACTCACGGGAACTCATGATGGTGCTATATCTGGAGTCCGTGTGGCAAGAATAGCGGAGAACTAGGTTCTCACAGGAAACGGATGTTATTGTGCTTCGGTAAATGTAACGAATGTTTCCGTATCTGGTATTAGTAAAAAGTTATTTTAATGCAGCCACTAATTGTAGCGTTTCCAGCTGCACTGTGTTCTGGAGAACACGTAATAATGAAATAATAGGCCAATTAGGAGAACTAAACATAAGGCAGGTTTAGACAATGATACTCGCTCAAAAATTGCTCGAAGCAGTCTTTTGAGCGATAATCTTTGGGTCTAACTGCACTGACATCTTGCAGTTTTTGTTAAGGGGTCACTGATCGTCTTTCAGCATGCTGAAAGAGAAAGATCAGCCTTGTCAGGGGTTCACAGTGGGATACAAATGATACTATTGTTTCAGCTGGTATCCTGCCCCGTGAACACAGCCAGGGTATGAAGAACACAGCAGTCCAGCTGTGTTCTCTATACTCTGCACGGAGCGCACAGCTGTATACCAGCTGAGCACTCAGTGATCACAGCCGGGGTATGGAGAACACAGCGCTCCAGCTAGGTTCTGCATACCCCGCTCGGAGTGCACAGCTGTATACCAGCTGAGCACTCTGAGGAGAAAACAGCTGGATGCAAAAGACAAGCGGCCCCACTTGTCTTCTGCATACCCCGCTCAGAGTGCAAAGTGATTGCTAAAAACTGTCAAACTGCCATTTGAGCGATCACCTTGCCCTGTAAATGCACAGAATGATTATCGCTCAAAAGATGTCTTTTAAGCGACTTTTGAGCGAGAATCCTTCTGCCTAAACCAGGCATAACACCGTGGACAAACAGTGGACCAAGTAGATACAGTGGATGCTGCAATATAATCAGTGGCAATGGGCTAAACGTTCACAGTATATAGAAACAGCAGAGGCGAATAATCAATCAGGTCTAGACCTCAGGTATCAAGTATCAGAAAGAATGAAGGTTGATGCGATAAGGTGAAACCAAACACCGATGTAGAGCGGCCTCATCAGAGGTATCCTACAGGGCTGAGATATTGGTTTTAACTTGGTGCTGCTTCTGCTTACATTGTATTCAGTCATTTATATACAATGTAAACTCCACAGCTGG